>NC_135726.1:25544201-25636670 GCF_964656455.1 Halichoerus grypus | reverse complement strand
AAAGTTTTGCATTAAGCAGATACTATACAATTAAAGATAAAATAGCCAGCAGAGAAAGACAAATAGCATACGATTTCACTCATATGTGAAATTTAAGAAAACAAGCAAAGGAAAAAAATGAGAGTCAAAGCAAGAAACAGACTTTTAATTACAGGGAACAGTCTGATGGTTACCGGGAGTGGGGGTGGATTAAATAGGTGATGGAAATTAAGGAGTGTGACCACCGGGTGATGTATGGAACTGCTGAATTACTGTATTGTACACTTGAAACTGATGTTAACACTGTGATAACTGGGATTAAAATAAAAATTAAAAAACAAAATAGAGCCATAAACGTACTGATAAAGTAATTTGTCTATTGTGGCTTAAAATATTTTTATGATCAAACTGTGGTGCAGAAAACTTAACTCAGAATTGGCTGGCTTTACTCACCTTCAGTGTCCAAGTCCACAGCCAGGTTCTGGAAGATGTCCATGTGAGCCGAGTGGGTGATCGTGCTCATTGATGGCGTGCTACCCTTGTTGTGGATGTGTGCAATGGCCTGAGTCCCTACATAGAGCACCAGTGCATTGATGAGCTGGAGGTTATAACGATTGCCAGGCTCATTGGATACCTAAATGAACAAAACAAACCTGCTTATTTTCACAGAGGATTCAGTATTTCTAAGCCCATTTTATGCCTTCACAGAAAAGCTGAATTGCTCTCAACACTTGTGATTTAAATTTTAGCAATCTGCTTGACTTTGTGAGGTTGCTGAACAAATACACAGCAGCCTAAGGGTGGTTGGGTCAATAACAGAAACATGATTTTCCTTTGGAAGCCAAAGCTTTAACAGGTACCAGGAAAAAAAGTAAAGTTTGTGAAATCAGACTATGCATTATCTCAACTATAAAAAAATACTTGGAAAGGCGCCTGGCTGGTTCAGTCGGTGGAGTGTGGGACTCTTGATAATGGGGTTGTGAGTTTGAGCCCCACACTGGCTATGGAGATTAATGAAATCTTAGAAAAAAATATTTGGAGAGGGGAAAAAGTAGTTCTCTGGTGTGGAAAGACTGGAAAGATAACACGATTTCAAGTCCTCTTCTGTACAGCAAACTAAACCAGAATCCGTTTAGAACAATCTTGGGAGGACTGACAGGGACCGATTATCAGTATTATTCTTACAGAAAATGAGCCTATTCCCTGGTTACCTCTTTCAAGGCAATAGCTTTGTGTCAGTGAGAAGATGAACTAGTAAAATGCATAATCCAGTTAATGTCATCCAACCATTAGAAATAACACTATGTTTTATGTTTCAAAACTTTTAAATCCAGTTGAAAACACTAACTCCCAGGGGTGCCTGGTTGGCTTAGTCGGTTAAGTGGCTACCTTCAGCTCGGGTCATGATCCCAGGATCCTGGGATCGAGTCCCCCATCGGGCTCCCCGCTCAGCTGGGAGTCTGCTTCTCCCTCTCCCTTTTCCCCTCCCCCCTGCTCATGCTCTTTCTCTCTCTCTCTCAAATAAATAAAATCTTTAAAAAGAAAAAAGAAAACACTAATTCCCAAATAGGCCACCCACAGGACTATGCATACAAAATGCTTTCTATGAAAGACACAGCTAAAAGTTTAAGTCAAACCAGTTAACCTGTAGGTTGCTTCGCAAATCAGACAGAAAAGTGACCGGTGATCGAGTTTTAAGATAGGAATCCAAATCCTTTTTGAACTGAGGTGGCATCACTCCAGTAAAATTGGTAAGAATCCGGGGTGCAATGTTAATTTCACTCAACATATCCACCTGCCACAGACAGATACAATAATCAAAACCAGAAGTATATGTAGAAGTTAACAGCAAATTCTTTCTCTCTACCTTAAAAAGTGGTAGATTCTTTTCCAAAAACTGCACACTGTAAATGTCTTGATGAGAGCTGCCACTTTTTATTAATCTTTAAAGCCACTCTTTATTACTCGTTAAAGAATCTATCTCCAAAATGATAGGAATCTCTCATTCTGTAATAAATTATCTAAAAAAATTATCTTTCTAAATTAAGGCAGGATAGGTACCTTTTGTGAAGAGGTCTAATGTATACCACTGAATTTCAAAAAAGAGTACAGAGGAGATTCTGCACACCAAGAGCCCTAGTCTTTGAAAAGATGCCCCAGCAGAACAGAATATCATAGCTGCTACTTAAAAAAAGGGGGGGGGGGGATGTGAAATAAAGAGTACAAAATACGTAAAAATTATAGTAGCCACATCAGGGCTATACACATAAAAAACACCTTTGAAATAGGAGCATTACAAAGATCTGTTCTACAACTCTGTGCCACCAGGGCCATCCTGCAAATAACTGGTTCAACACCTCAACTGAGGTTTTGTAAAAATAAATTTACTATCAAGATTAACTGAAAACAGCACCTAGGCAAATACTGTGAACTAATATTCAGCAGGCTTAATAACATGATCTCCCCCCGCAAAAGAACATCCTCACCTAACAACTTGTGTGTGTGCGTGCGCGCGTGCCAGGTAGAGAGGGGTTAAATAGGTCTACCACTAGAGAAAGGACTCAAATACTAAGACATAACTTTCTTTTCCTTGAACTGTTTGGAACTTTACCTTCAGATTAGGAGTGAATGGGTCTGGGAGCCTCATATTTCTTGGGAAGGCACTCAGGATGAGATTTCTTAGCTGAATACAGTTAGGTGGGATCACATCACAGAATCCGTAATGGTAATCACAAAGGAACTCAGGGAAATCATGCAAAAGAACCAGCAGCACTCTCAAAGTGCCCTATTTTTAAAAAATGAGAAAAACATTGGCTATTTTCCACACAAAGTTAGGAAATGAGAGTAACATTTATACTATTATGAATGTAACTTAAGTAAAACTTAATTTGTAACATTTATACTATTATGAATGTAACTTAAGTAAAACTTAAGTTTTACTTAAGTTACAAATTACAGGTTTTTTACCAAAATATTTACATCTGGAAATCACCAAAAACTAGCTTTGGGGAGTTTATACCTTAAATGTGTATGCTGTAAGAGGCTGGCAAATACTAACTAATTAATTAAAAGACAAGGTTCTGATTTCAGAAGCTGGAAAAAACAGCTTATGAAAACCAAGAAAATAAAAGAGCCAAAATCAATTACATGTTTTAAAAAGTACTGAAGGAGGGCGAATCAAAGCTGATTCTTTGAAAAGATTAAAATCCAGGCCTAGATGGCTTTACTGGCAAAATCTTCATTATAAATATTTAAGGAAAAATGAATACAATTTTCACAATCTCAAAAATAAATTTAAAAAGAGAATTTTTCCCAACTCTTTTAATGAGATTTGCATACTCTTGGTACCAAAACTTGATCTGAAAAATCACACAAAAATCGTAAATATTAGAAATAGAAATCACAGTGATCCCATTTAATGATTTTTAAAACTCAACAAATTATGAATAGAAGGGCATTTCCTTATTCAGATAATGGTATCCAGATTTATAAAAACATTATACTTAATGGTGAATTACTAAAAATCATTAAGGAGACTATCTTCTACTCACTGCACTGGAGTTACTGGCCACTGCAATAAGGCAAGTAAAAGTAAAACAAAAACCCACTGTTATATGTAAATACCGTGAAATACTTCTCAGGATGCCTGGGCGGCTCAGTCAGTTAAGCCTCTGCCTTCCGCTAAGGTCATGATCCCAGAGTCCTGGGATTGAGTCCCACACTGGGCTCCTGACTCAGTGGGGAGCTGCTTCTCCCTTTACCTGCTGCTCCCCGTGCTTGTGCACGCGAGCGCGCTAGCAAATAATCTTTAAAAAAAAAAAAAAAGAATACACTTCTCCCCACAAAAAGACATAGATAAACTCTCAGAAAAAGTAAATTTAGCAAGGTATACAGCTACAAGGTAGCTGGTGAATATACAAAAATAATTTTGTTTCTATATGCTGCCAACAAATAAAATATTTAAAAGATATTTTACAATTTCACAAAAAACATCAAATATCTAAAGATAATTCGCTGAAAACCTCTACGCTGGAAAACTACAAAGCATTGCAGAGTAAAATTAAAGACCTAACTAAAATATACATGTTCAGGACTGAAAGGCTCAATATTATTAAGAGATCTATTCTCTCCAAAGTGATCTACAGATCCACTACAATCTCAAGCTAAATCCCAGCCAGCTTCCAGAAGTCAAGCTGACTGTGCAGTTCTTTATGCAATGACAAATGACACAAAATAGCCAAAATAATCTTTAGAAGAGAGCAAAGTTAAAGAGGATTTACTCTGCTGATTACTCTGGCTTTATAGTAAGTCTTACAAATCAAGGTAGTGTGGTACTGGCCTAGGAACAGATAAACAGATCAACTAAAGAGACACCCATACACAGTCAATTATTTTGACAAAGGTGCCCCAATCAATTCAATAGGGAATGAAGAATGGTACTGAAAAGCCTTGTATTACTTATTGGGGTGGGAGTATAAGGAAGGAGGAGGAAATAAACCTCACCATAAACAAAAATAAATCTGAGACAGATCTTATCACCTAAACATAAAAGCCAGGATAACATGGGTTATTGGGTGGTGAACAGAGTGCATGCAGAAGAGATTGCAATTTGGGACTGGCAAAGATTTCTTACATGAGATACAAAAGCCAACATTTAATGAAAGCGAAAACTTGATCATTTTTACACACTAAAATAAAAGTTTCTAATCCTCAAAAGACACCTTACTTTTAAGGGAATGAAAAGGTAAGCCACAAGAGTGGGAAATGTCTGATATTGTATTGAACAAAGGGCTTATATCCAGAATATATGAAGAATTCCTATCAAAAAAATAAGAAAAACACAGATAATCTAGTGGAAAGATCAGCAAAAAACTGTAGAAGGAACATCACAAAAGTATATCCAAATGGCCAATGTACTCATTAAAAAAAAACCAAGGATATGCAAAATAAATCCACCATGAGATCCTACTGCACAACTGCCAAAATGGCTAAAACAAAAAGCAGACAATACCAGGTATATGTTGGTGTAAGAGTTAATGGACACACATAATTTTGTAAAACTAGCAGTATCTATTAAAGTTGAACCTATGATTACCCATACCCTGTTTGGGGACTGGTTATGAAGTATATCTGATTTTTGTACTTTTCTATCTGTTATCCTTTAAAAACTTAATAGAAAAATTGGGGTACCTGGGTGGATCAGTTGGTTAAGCGTCTGACTTCAGCTCAGGTCATGATTTCAGGGCCCTGGGATCTAGCCCTACATCGGGCTCCCCCTCTCCCTTTCCCTCTGCCCTTCCCCTCCACGTTCTCTCTCAAATAATTTTTTTAAAAAGCTTAATAAAAAAAATTAGGCCTCATATTCCCAGTTGACAGTGTTTAAATAATTTTAAGTTCAAATTTTTTTTAACTTATAACTGCAAATTAATTACCTTATAGAGGATTTGCATAGGTTTGGTGAGTTCCACATTTCTAAGGAAAGGTGCTAAATATTTGAATAAATCAATCAGTAGCTGTGCATACATAGGCCATCCCTGAAAGAAAGAAATATACATGAGCCATAATTATACTCAGCTGTTGTTCTACCACCAAAAAGTTGCCCAAGCAGCTACACTGTGACTATCTTCTTCATACTAACATAACTAGAAAATACGGACATAAGTATCTCAGTTAAAGACTGGCATGAAAAAGGAATAAGAATAATTATGCCAATAGTGAGAAATATATTTAAAACAAAATGGCTCCAGAGGTGCCTGGAGGGCTCAGTTGGTTGAGCAACTAACTCTCGATTTCGGCTCAGGTTGTGATCTCAGGGTCGGGAGGAGACCTAGCTCCCTGTCCAGCTCCCCACTTAGTGGGGAGTCTGCTTGAGTTTCTCTCCCTCTGCCCCTCCCCCCACCATGCTTGCATGCGCTCGCTTTCTAAACATAAATAAATCTTCAAGGGGGGCACGGGGAGGGGGGGGAGTGGTCCAGGCCTCCAGAAATTTCAGGACATAGAGAGGTCCTTGTTCCTATAAGCAAAATTTAAAGAGGACAAGGAAACTTTGAGAAAATTTCAGACACAACACAAAACAGTCAACTAAGAAACTGACAGAGGTCTGTTTTCTTAATTCCTTCTTTTAACTAAGTCCTAGGTCTCAACCATTTCTTTTCCCACTTCCAACTCCTGTCCAATAACCTGATCCAGTTTACAAAAAGCTCACAACACAAATCCTCTTATTTTCAGCCAAATGTGGCCTGTCATCATCTCCCAAATATACAAATTATGTTCATTTTTGGACAATTTTATTCATTATGTTACAGTGTTCCTTCTCCTGGAATACCAAATAAAACCCACTCCATTTAAGGATTATCTCACTTTCTTTTTTTTGCCAACCACATAAGTAGTCACATTTTCTTCTTAAGGGCTAATCAAGGATGCTTTCTACAGTATTCATTTGCCATTTAATTACAAGATGGGAGAGAAACCTCTCATGTTAACTGTGTTTATTTGCAATTACACTTTAAAAACTCTTTACTAGGACTTGATCCTAGTTTCTTCAAATATAGACCAGTGGTCTTCATCACCCTTGAGAGTGAGAGCTTTAGCATTTAGAGTAAAACTGGCAGGTTCTAGAGCTCCATTTGGTTTTATACAAAGGTTCTCCAAGGTTTTGACTTTTTTTAAAAAAGTTCTTAAGTGAGATTAACACATGGCTCACAACAGACTTGGAGGAGCAATACCCTAGTCACTGAAGAACGGCTTCTAGGCAGAGGCAGCCAAGTACTGGTTAAATCTTCTCTGTAACCTTCCTACACATTAAATAATTCTTGACTAAGCCTGGAAGAAGTATGATTATTACTAACTGACTAAGAGTGCTAACAGTAAGCTCCAAGTAGTTACAGTCTTCATCTGTAGGAGATAAACTGCAGCCACACCTTCTGCTGTGGCGTATGTGCCAGCATTCTTGCAATAAATATCCGATGAGAGATCAGTTCAAGCCAGGCATACACAAAGCCAGGAGCTTTGGTAGGCCTCAAGATGTGGAATGTATTGCTGAAAGAAAAAGACCTTCGTCAGAAGCAAGGTCCAACTTAAATATAGTAAACACATCAATGTAAGTAGAAAACATTTAAGCTATTTTTCAAATCAACATGCCTCAAATCCACAAGAATACTACTTCTCAAATTTTACCACTAAAATAGCAAACCTTAAGGAGAAATCTCTATTAAATTCACTAATACTCTTTAAAAAAAAAAAAAAAAAAAAAAAATTCACTAATACTCACCAGAAAGCTGTAAGTGTCTGGAAATTAATGGTTTCCAATACATGCTCAGGTGCATTGAGTTCCAAGAGCAGCATGATAAAAATCCGATGGTAGGGAAGCTGCTGAAATTCACTTTGCCGAACATCATGATCTTGGAGGAGAACTCCCACTACTATACCAAGGACCTAAAGAGTACACAGATTAGAGCCTGTAAATCATAAAGATAATTCACTTACCACTCACTAAACATGCTTTCTTATTGTACTCTTATGCCCCACATATGCCACATGAATACACAATTACGTGCTGGCAGCCAAAGGGGCCATACACTGGTTTGATGTGGCCTGCAGAATTTTGTATTTCCTTTGAATTTCAATAATCTTCGGCCAGAACTGTATACTCTCCACAAACCCACTGGTTTTCCTAAAGCTCTAAAAATGAGCATGGTACATTATATTCTATTATGTTAATACAATCTAAAAACCTAATTCTTCTGGTCTGATGTGAAGCTGACAAGAGGCAAATGGTTTATACTTTTCTTGACATTTAGCAGATGGAGGGGCCAGGGACGATCTTAGGCTGCAGAAGTGTTTCATACAAAAGAACCATCCTGCATTCCACTTGATTTTCCCACTGAAGAGTGAGGGACAGGATAACCTGTGTGTAATTACCCAAGACCAAACTCTAAGTTTGTTTTTGCAGTTTTAATAGTCAAATTTCCAGGAACTCCACTCCATATGTCAAAACAGAACTATATTTTGTTCCTTTTCAGAAAATCAAGACAACTGCAATGTTACCCCTGGTGTCTGAGTTGCGAATCTATTATCAGTGGACTTGTCTAGCCATCCCATTCACAGTGATTCTGTATACAGGCGAAAATTTTATTTTATCTAAATATCTTCCAATGTAGTCATTACCAAGCACTAACACAATGAAATATGCTGTTCTCCCCACCACCTTGGGTCTTTTAGTTAAAGTAACACACTCTTCTAAAATTTAGTGATTATGTTTATTTATAATACTACCTATGAATTTAATTTCAGGACAGAAAAAGGGATGTTTACAAAATGTTTTGGGGAACACGTTGGGCCCTGAGAACCACTGATGCAGATTTCAAGTGTACCAAGACTAAGGCAAAAAAGAAGTTCAGACCTTGTTCAGCAGATTAATCTTTGTGACAGTGTTGGTGGCCTCCCCTGAGTGCTTTACTAGCAGTGCAATGAGTCGGACAAAGGCATCCAGGTTGTGATAGCACTTGGCTCGGATCATGGTGGGATTAGCAGCAGGATTGTGCTGCTGCTCTGCCTGAGCACGGTAACTGATCTCAACACACATTTCAGTACACAGACGAAAGAACCTCGTTATGAGGTCATCAGTCTTCAGGATTCCTTGCTGGTGCATCTACCAAGGGAACAACAACAACAAAAATATATATAGATAGATAGATAAAAATAAAAAACACAGTGAGATAATACACGTAAATTTTAAATTTTCATGCTTAAGAGGTATTCTCTCATTTATTCCTTGTCACATTTCTAATTCTTACTTTTAAAAAGGTGTCATGAAAATGATTTCTCCATTAAGGACCGAGGACAGAACTCTTCAGTTTTAAGTTTAATGGAGAATAGAAAAGATGGAAGTTGAGAAAGAGATAATAACATGACAATTTTGAACAACAGTCCACAGCCAAATAATGTGGAAATTTAAGTAGGCAAATAAACCAACTTTCAGGAACCTACTAAAATCATATAAAGACATTCTTGCCAATTCATATTTCTCCCAAGTATGAAGTTAAATGACATATATTTCATATTTTACTTTCCCACAGAATTTAAGATAATTTCTTCCAAATGACTCAACCAATAACGAAATTTTTGAAACTCCAACTAGCTGCAACAGGAAAATCAAGTAATAATTTGTACGATAAGTGTGTATCAAAGAAAATAGCCACAGATCGTATCTGGCTATTTTAATGAAAACTGAAATTCATTTTAATGTATACTCAGTTTAAAATAAAATGTTGTTTTAAAGGATAAAAGTACAAATTTTATGACATATGATTTGGAAGTGAGGCAGAGCAGATAAGTTATTTGGCTAGTACAAAAGGAGGAAGCAGTACAATAAGGGTTAAGGCTGCAGAGGGAGAGGGAGGTCAGTGCTTACTTAAAGAAACCAAGCCCGGAATGAAAACTTAACCATCATCTTGGAAACTTTAAAACAATTTCACTGTCCCTTGATAAGCAATAAAATAACTGAACTGATATTAATGTACCCTAGGCAAGGTCAGCAGAGGGATTTTGTACATTGAAATCTGAAAAACTAATAGGGGGAGGTAACGAAGACAAACTGCTGTGATCAAGAGGGAGCGCAAGGAGGAAAGAATTCTCAAAAGGATGCAAAAGAGAACAGAAAAATATAAATTATCCTTGTTTAAACAGAGAGAAGAAACAAGAGTAATTAAGCCAACAGAAGAGCTGAGACAGGTGCCACATCCATACCCATGAAATACTGATGATCACAAAAACCAACTGATTCAAAGTTCTTCTATCCAAATCAGAAATCAAACTATAAATATTCAATAACGCCTTAGCAATGAGGTATATTTTAGAATTTTTTAGGGTACAGACCTACGTAGTACGATTTATTTAACTAACATTCATCTTGAAAAGTAAATCCAATTTCTAACTTCAAAAATTCAAATCAGCTCTTCCACATCGTCATTTATTTGATAATAGATCTAATTTGCAATCTTTCTTTGGTAGCACTCCTAAACTTTCATCTCGATTTAAAGAAATACAACAATCTGCAGAAATAAGCAGATAAACAAGTATCTCTCCCTGAATAAACATTACAATAGTTCTACTAAAGGAATTCTAAGGCCAGATCAGCGCAAGTACCATTCTTGCCATTAAGTAATATGATTAGGACACAGTGACTACTGGGTATGAATCCCTCCCAGTGGCTGAAAACAGACAGTAATGATCAAAAACAGAATGCTAAATGGTACTACAGCTCTCTTCCTACATCTTCGTCTTTTCATCCTGTTCACAAATATTCTTTCCAAACCTAATTATTCTAGGAACTTGTTTCCTAACACTTTAACTTGAAGTCCAATTTAGATCAAATCGAATGAAAATAAATACTGGGAACTATTTTCCAAAAGAACATGTCAATCAGTTTTAGGTAAATAAACTGCTTAACTTAGAAAATATAATAAAAGGCTCCACCATTTAAATATTTAAGTTTTTTTTTTTTAAAAACATGAGCTATTATGAGAATTTTATTTATTTATTAGCCCATAATCCCCTCAACTATTGATTATCAAGCTAGTAAAATTACAACATACATCTGGCAATTTCATTATTCATTATCTGATCCACTGTACTTTGTAACTATGACAACTGAAATGGAGTAAGTAGAACTAAAGGGGACATGAAATGTTGAATTTACTGGTTAGGGTCCAAAGATGAGGAAAAGAAATAGGCTTTATCAATTTAACAGAGTAATGATGACAATTTTTGGTTTACATGAGTATGGAGGTTTACTGTAACCACAGGTACATAATACTGAGCTTAAATATCGGAGGCATCACACCCTACTTATGTTGAATAAAAAGCACCTTTCTTTCCAAAAGCTCTACCTGTCCAACAAACGCAGAGAAAGCTTTGGTACTGTCACGGCCAGCTGCTGCTGAATGGTAGAGATTCACCCATTCCCTCAGAAGATACTCTGCCTTCTCCCTCAGGCCTGGAGGATCATCGTACTCTGAGGCTTGAGAGATTCCAGAATGCATCATAAAGTTAGGGCCTCCATGAGCACGATCAATCATTGCTTCATAGTTGGATCGCACTACTTCCATCAGCTGGGGCAATCTAGTACAATAAATCCAGAATGAAAATCAGTCTACTTACGGTTGTGATTTCACAGACATATAGCTGGACAATTTGTAAAGAGAAACCACAACAGTGATTTCTGTATTTAAACAAAACTACCCTTGGTCTCTGTTTACTCATAACCACATAATACACAAATGACTGACCTTGGTTAAGCCACTTCTTGACCCCCCAAAATTGTGGCTGTTGAAATGGAGCTGATGTTCATGGTCAACAAATATTCACTGTGTGCCTACCATGTGCCATGGTCTGTTATTTATCTTAATCTCAACAATTCTTTGAAATATTGTTTCTATTTTATTCAAGAACAGGTAAGTCAACTTACTCCTAAAATCACATTTTAAAGCAGCAGAGCCAGGGCTTAAACTAGGGCTCTTGACACCAAGTCTAGCTCTGTATGTACTGCTTGCCCTACAGCAAGAAGGCTTGGCAGTTAGTTAAGTTTTCATACTTCAAGGGACACTAGCCCTCACTAAGGCTTCCCACATATTGTAGGTACAGTAGTTTTAACAGGTAATGTTAGTAAATCTGCATTCATTGCTAAAGCTCCTTCATAGACTGAATATACAAAGATCCCAAAACACTTCATCCTCACCCTTCTGGAGCATTGCCTCTGGAGTGAGCATTAATCCTCATGAGAGTTTCAATGGTGTGGAATAGATCTGCCTCAGTAACATGAGCAACACTCCTTTCATCCACCAACAGGATTTTTACCAATTGCATAGCAAATGCCACAGCCATGTAGTTTAAACCATTCTCCATTGACTGGCAACACAGAAAGCACAATGTAAGATAGACAACACTTACAGCAAACACACTTCCCAACTAACCAGAGTCCCTTTTCCTGTTTAAGAAAATTCCTTCCATACCTGAGCTAGGTGAAGATCATACTGCTGCATATTAACCAAATGATTGCGAATGAGCAACTCCACTGCTTCCACATTGTATTTATATTCATCCCGACATTCAATTAGGCACCTAGAAAAAAGTATTTCTTTAAAGGCCTAACCATGCTGTATCAAGTAAAATAAAGAACCCATTTTATTCAATGGTAATTTGTTCCAAATTAAGGATGCTTTGAGAACCAACTGCAAATTAGCATCTAAGATTCAATACAGCCAATAATGAAGTAGGACAGCCCAGTGTTAAAACTCAAGCTTTGGGGCGCCTGGGTGGCTCAGTTGTTAAGCATCTGCCTTTGGCTCAGGTCATGATCTCAGGGTCCTGGGATCGAGCCCCGCATCGGGCTCCCTGCTCCGCGGGAAGCCTGCTTCTCCCTCTCCCACTCCCCCTGCTTGTGTTCCCTCTCTCGCTGTGTGTGTGTCTGTCAAATAAATAAATAATCTTTACCCCCCCCCCACAAAAAAACACACACAACAAAAAAAACTCAAGCTTTGCTCTCAAAGCCTAGAAAACAAAGCATTCCGTTTAAGACACTGAAATATTTACATATGAACACCACTGCTATGAAATCATTGAAACCTTTAAAAACCAATTTATCCCCCAAAGCAAGGTACTGGTTTTCCATATTCACCATGGGCACCAAATGGGAAAGGGCCAAGCAATCAACTATTCTCACTACTCAGAATTGGGACAAATGCCCCACTTACCTTCCAGAAAAAGGGAATCTCAGGACATAAACAGGGCATGTATGTTAGAAAACAGCCCAATAAATAGTACTCTTCTAAGATGGCTACTGACCTCGTGATCTGTTTGTTACACCATGGAGACCCATATGCCCGGCCATCCTGAAGAGCTTTTAAGACCAGAAGGTGGCACTCCCTGTACCGTAGCAAGAGGTCAGCATCAGCACCACTCGTGGCATCTAGTAAACCCTCTACAGCCTATGGAAGAAAAACAGTATTCACAAACATGGAAAATACAATACATGACCCAACTATCAAAGCCAAAAACCAAACCTTAACAAAAACTACAACATAGCTTCTAAAGCCTCCAGTTAACAATGTCTGCACTCACCAAAATGCTTTTCACTTACCCTGACACACACACTAAGTTCTACCTAGTTTATATTCATTGTGTTCTTCACATGAAAGGCCCCACTGACCTACACAGTCAAAATCAATGCTCCCTGCCAACCCTCCCACATCACCCAAGTACTTGGGATCAACCTATTCCTCCAAATCTGAAGTGCTATCTATTAAAGTTTAACTTATTAAAGTATTTTCAAAAGATCTTAATGAAAAAATTTTTTCCCACTTCACAATCAGTAACTGTCACAACTACATTCTACTCTAGAGAAAAAAATTACCTGCTTATTACCAAAAAGAACTTGTTCTATCTAATTTTAAAATCTTAAGATAACCTAAGGAGATGATTGTGCGGATCACTACATTTACAAACCTAGTCTATTCTTAAAAGTAACATTTAAGGGGCGCCTGGGTGGCTCAGTCATTAAGCGTCTGCCTTCAGCTTAGGTCATGATACCAGGGTCCTGGATCGAGCCCTGCACTGGGCTCCCTGCCCTGTGGGAAGCCTGCTTCTCCCTCTCCTACTCCCCCTGCTTGTGTTCCTGCTCTCGCTCTCTCTCTGTCAAATAAATAAATAAAATCTTTAAAAAAAAAAAAAGTAACATTTAAGAACTAACCTTCTGGAGCAATCCAAGAGCAGCTATGGCATCCCGAGAGTTTCGAGATAATACTACAACCTCCAAAAGACTTCTAAGAGCCTGAGCTTGAGGATTCATGGCCAACGTTGGTGGGATAGCATGTAGGTGCTGCTCCAATTCTGTAATGCACTTATCATAAATCTGAGCTACATCATCTGTTGCCCAAGCTTGCTGTTTTAGAGAAGGAAACAACCAAGAAATTGATAAGCAAAAATTTTTAAGATTTTTCATTGGCTTGTACAGCAATTAAAGTCTTTTAGTATGTTTACTCCCCTGAATTTTTCTTTTTTTTCCATCAAAACACAGCCTTCCTGAACTATTCAATCTTAATAACATTAGGTGGGGCAATGCAAAGCAGGGATAAGGGGAGGGGTATTTCACTTGACTGAGGAAAACCCATCAGACATCAACACAATCAAGTAATCAAAGCAAGCAAGATAAATAATGGGATAGGATAAAGCCTAGGAAATTAGGTAATACAAACCATGGAGAAATATAGTACTGAGTTCAAGTGTCAAAGCCTGATAGAATAACAACAACACAGCATCATTTCTGTGTTAAACCTATCAAAGATGCAGATCCGAATCTATTCCTGAGAACATACCGGACAAACCCAAATCAGGCCATTCTAGAAAATAACTGGCCTATTATCTGAAGTGTCAAAGTGATGAAAGATGAGGAAAAAGTGATGTGCTGTCCCAGATTAACCTGGGTTAAATTTTAAAAATATAACTAATTAAAATGTATGATTCTGAAATAGGTCCTTTTACTATAAAAAGGTGATATTGGGACACTTCATAAAACCTGAAAGAGGTCTAAGGATTAGGTATTAACGTATCTGTGTTAACTTCCTGATTTTAATAGCTGTACTACAGAATGTCTTTTTAGATGACACACACCAAAGTCTTCAAGAGTGATTGGGTCATCAGGGTCAGTATCTTATATTCAAACGGTTCAGGGGGAAAATGTTTCCCCATTCCTACAACTTCAACTTTTCTATAGATAATTATTTCAAATTCTTAGAAAATGTTTTTACAAAAAACAGGTGAAGCCATGGGGATCACCATGTAAATTCCTCTAGTCAGGCAAAACATGAAAATCAACCTCATGGGTTTAAAAAAAAAAAAAAAAAAAGTCCCCCCATATGCCATGTTCATCTGATACAAAGAATACCTATACTCAACAACTGTGGTAAGTTTTCCCCCTATAACTTAAGCTCACAGGAAGCAAGTGACAGATTAACAGATAAAAACATTCAAATTACAATGTAAAACATTCAATTTAATCCAACCCAACGATTTACCTTCATGGGCTGAGCTAAAAATCCTGTGGGCTGACTTAAATCGTTTGTGGGCAAGAAGCCAGGCACATTGCGTGCAAACTCTTCGTAAACAGCCAGCTGCTTTGGGTCCACACCACCAACCTGGAAAGAAGAAAACTTATTTTGACAGGATCCTCTTTACAAAACTGAAGGCAAGTTTTTTCAAACTGCGAAGTTTGCATAGGAGTAAGCACAGGGGTTCTGAGAAGGGAGACAGGAGTCACTACAACATATTGATGTGGCATGCATGATTAAGTATGCATGCATTTACACACAATTCCCAGTGTTTCCCATTTCCCTGAATCCTGTCAAGAGTCCCCTTCATTTAGAAATTCATTTGAGTTTTTCCACTGGAAAATGCCTCAAATAGGACCATACCAAGTGCCATTCTCCAATGGAACTGGTAAAAATTATCAGATTTCTCATATCATCTTCTCACCAATAAGTAAATAGCAATAAAAACTTAAGTACCAGAAGGGAGGACCAAGTTGTAAAACACAAAAACAGGGACATGAACTACGGTAGCACTTCAACTGGGAGATGCATACATCTAAGGTTATCTTTAAAATATATATATATATACATATATATATATAAGATTTTATCTTTAAATAATCTTTTAAAGTAATATTATCTTTAAATAATCCCTCATGTGGAGCTTGAACTCCATCCCTGAGATCAAGAGTCGCACGCTCTACCAACTGAGCCAGCCAGGCACCCCTATCTAAAGTTATCTTTAGGCCTTCTCCACAGGTAGCCTTCACAAATGATATGCTTCTGAGGTGGGATCTGTCTCAGAAACATTTAACATTTAACCCCATTGTCTTAGTCTTGGTGAAGTTTAAGCAACAAGAACAGAAAGAAAAAGAGGGGCAGAGAGAAACAAAGTCCCCAATTCTCACTTTCAGCCTGATTTGCTCTGGCATCCGCTCAGCTTGGTATGTTAACACAACAGGATCACAGTACCTGCGCCCTTCTTGCCTAGCATGTTTTCTCAGCTCAAATTCCTGCAAATAAAAAAAGTCACTGAGGTTCTTGTTATGAGGCATTTTCTTAAATAGAAAAAGAAATACTTAAACGGCAAACGCTAAACACTTACAGTTGCTAATCTCTTGTCCATCTCAGGGCCTGCTTTTTCTACTGCAGTCTTCTGAATAAAACAGCAAGCTAATTCACAATTGTCCTGAGCTAACTGAGCAGCTGCCTGATCCATCATTTCCCTTTGTTGTGGGGATGCAGTCTATTGGAAGGGGAACAGACAAAAAACAATTTAAAGTTTTCTGTGGATGGACAAGACAGATAAGAAAATAGGAAATACAGTGCCTAGACAAATTTTAAAAGTTCTGACTCGACTTATGACTCATTAGCTGTGACCATGAAATAGCCTAATAATCATCTTCATCTGTATACAAGATGAAAATACTACTCATCCAAAACATTTTACTTATCAGGCTATTGTGAAAATGGTGAACAATATGGGAACAGTAAAGCAGTTTAAAACAAAGTCATTATTAACCATGACATGTTAAGACCCAAAATTAATAACTGAGTTACCTGAAGAGTGTGTGCTTGTGTGTGTGTGGGTGTGTGTGTGTGTGTGTGTGCCCATACAAAGTCACTTTCCATTGTTTTGTACTGTCCTATTCTAAGTGCTTTAATCTAAATTCTTAATGATAAACCAAGATTGTTAACTTAGGCATTTTTTTAAATCCTTCATTTCTTTAAAACAATAAATATTTGGATATCTATTATCTGCCGAACACTGTGTTGAGGACATAATAGTGAACAAAAGCAAACACGATGCTTCACCTCACAGAATTTACAATCTAAGAGAAAGGAAGATATCAAACCAATTTGGTGATGTGCAAAGAAAAAGAACCTCTTTCAGACAAGCAGTAAGGAACTGTGTACTACACCAAGAACATAATCAACGTACACGAAGGGCTGAGGCAAAACTGTTTTTCAGGTTGGTAGATATGCTCATTAGCAAAGGTTCCCTGCAGGTAATCATAGCCATTCCAGCTGTTAAGTTACGCATCATGTGATGAGCTGCTATTCGCATTCGAGATTCCTCAGAATCCAGGGCAAAATCCTTCCTGACTATTTGCTCACAAGTAGTCATGGCAATCTTAATTGATCGATCCACCACAGGATGGACCAGCTCCTGGACAGCCCGTTCAATCGCCTGGCGCACACACTGCTTCAACTGTGGATGGGCCTGAAACAAGGGAATCTAGGTGGGAAAAAACAAGTTAAGTCAACAGCTTGTTTAAGTAAGACAACCCAACTTCCATCAGTAATCACACCCAAGATTTTGAAAGTTGCTTCAATATTAACCATTAACTACCAATTTCTACTTTAAGTTAACCAATGAAAAACACAGGAAATAGAAGCTAAGAGAACAGTATTCAGTATTCCTTATGATACATGATAACAGACAGGTCTTCAATTTTTTAAAAGTCTGATGGGCAATTTTTTTATTATCAGATGCATTACATGCTTGCTTAGTTAAAATTAAAATCTGTGGCTTAAGTACTCTTTTTTTTAAAGATTTTTTATTTATTTGAGAGAGAGAGAGAGAGAGCACGCGAGCACATGAGCCAGGGCAGAGGCAGAGCGAGAAGCAGACTCCCTGCTGAGCGGGGAGCCCAACGCGGAGGCTCAATCCCAGGACCCCAGGACCATGACCTGAGCTGAAAGCAGATGCTTAACAAACTGAACCACCCACACACCCCAAGTGGCTGAAATACTCTTAAAGTGATTTCTTTAGTTGGAGAAATGCAAATCAATCAAGTTTATAGAGAAAAGGATTTCTTTAAAAAAAAAAAAATTACTACAAATAATTCCTCAGAATAGCAAACATTTACACTACCATACATTGAAGCCATTTTGGTTCACTTGAAAGACTATTTCCAATCTTTTATCTCTAATACCAACTATGCCCTAATACTCACTTGGTCTCTCTAACTTAACAACCTTGTAAGAAATTTTTACAATACTCATGATGGATACACAAAAGTATTCAGATTACTGACAGTGTTATAAAGGGGAACCACAATTTCTAGATCTAGCCCCCACCCCCACCAAAAAAACACTGGACGGGCGGCAGGTTAAAATATCTCTTTCAAAATCCTTTTATGTCCTTTAAATAAAAAGAGGCTCAATGTATTAATGTTACTCCTGTATTTGTGAACATTTTCAGTTTCTAAACAACAAAGACCATGAATACTCCAAGTATCTGATTCTGAACAACTGTTAAGCAGAATCAAAGAAGATAATCATCACTCTGAACACACAGGAGTAAAATACTACCTTTTAAGTATAGGAATTTTATATGACTTCAAACCAAACTTCCTCCTAGAACCAGGCTACAGAAATATAACTGAAGTATTAAGACCTACTTCTAGACCCTGGCCTGGAGATTCTACATACACACACAGGAATCAGCTCAGTTCAAACTATCTGCCTAAAGAAAGGGCGTAATGCAAGGCTAACGGTGGCATGATAATGAAAATAAAGAGCAAAAAGCTATGAACACATGAACGATCTTTTGCCCTGTGGAAGGAATTCCTGGCGATTGTGATTATATTGCCAGCTGATTAATATTTGGGTATGAAGAACAAATATAGATGATGTCTAGTCACAATAACTCTTTTTAGAGTAGAAAAAAATCTAAGCTGTACTACACAGCAGTTCCCAATTCCTGCTCTCTGCACAAAAGCCTACAACCTAAGAATCCAGAAGAAAGGGGAAAAAGAAACGTAAGGTGATCAGTTTATCTCGTCACAAAGTAGGAATTGGGGGATGAAGCAGTATTTACTTACCGTTGGATTTAGGGTAATGTGTGGTGCCAGGCCTGCAAGGGAATAGACGTTGATGTCGTGGTAGCTATACTGTGGTTGTGGTGGAACCGTGGCTGTGCAAGTGGTACTGGTAGCTGGTGTGGTAGAAGTTGCTAAATGTGAAGAGATAAAATAAGAGCTAATAAAAAACACACTTTTTGATTTTACCATAACATAAGCAGGGTATCAAAGTGATCTTTCATTAAATTAACTAGATTAGTCTCTTGGAGGACTCAGAATGGCACAGGTCACATTTTTTCCACCCTAAAATACAACAAGAAAATTTCTATTGTTTTAATAGAGATGTGAACAAAGTATGTAAAACTATGTCAGTGCCAGTGCCCTAGAGCAAATAAATAAACTGTAAGGACACGCTACATTAGTAAGTCCAAGCTTGTTGGATTACTCTTTATTACAGGTATCTAATTCCAGTCTAGTCTGTTCCCTGGTTTCACTTGGAGATTCTTAGCTCCTGAGGACTGAGAGAGAATGAAAAGCTGGTTTATTCTAACACGCCCCCAATGTTTTTTTCAACACTCCTATAGTCCCCACACTTCCAATCTACATAATGCAAGTATAATAATTCACTCCCTGGGCAGGTCTAGCTGGTAGTCTGACCAGCCCAAGATTTGAGAAATAACACAGACCATCATGCCATGCAGTTCCTTCTGAGACCTCAATGTAAAAGATAACCTGGCTTAGCTGGGCTATGATTAATGATGCTTAATTAAGAATACCACAGGAATTCTAATACCCAAGACGATGCCTACATATTACTAACTTTTCCTTAATAATTTAGGTGGCTCACCAAAAAGTATACAAAATTTCAGCACATTATGTGGAAAATTACAACTTGCTATATATGCATGAAGATGCACCATTTAAGAAAACATTCTGGTAAGCAGAGGGCTAATTATCACACTTACTTGTGGTTGTGATGGGAGGGAGTTCTTCTGGCTGCTTGACATCTTTCTTTGGAGCAGAGAGTTGCTCATCTAAGTTCTTTAGGCGATCTTTATCCTTTAGGAGGTTTCCAGGTTTTAGCTCATTGATGTCTAATGCAAGGTTCTTACAGAGGACCTCAATCTCAAACTTCAAGTTCAACTGCATAATTCAAATATTTGAAGAGAATTTTAAAAATAAAAATGTAGCTTTAGTCACAATATATACTACTCTCACCCAAATGTTACCGTGCTTCCCCCAAATATACTCTACCTTTCCTGTAAATTTTAATAATGTGAAGGCACAGAATGTTCTAAAGGATAAAGAAGCAACAAATTTACCTTTAAGTCATGTTCCTGATGTAGCTCTGCTAATACATTCATAATTGCCATCGTCCATGGGTTGGGTGGCCTAAAAACCTAAAGAAAAACTATTATGTTAAGGTAGCCCCCCAAATCATCCTTTAATTTGTATTATTTAAAACAGTTAAGCACTTACACCTATGTGGCCATAACAAAACCCTTGGGTTTCCCATCTATATCATATTTTAGGAAAACACCAAAACCCAAAGCCATCCTTTAAAATCATGCTGCCTTAGCCTTTCACACTGGAAACCCGAGTGTCTCTGAGGAAGACTGAACTAGCTCTATGTTCATAGGAACTAAGGATATAATCTCTTGCCCTTTTGCTGAAACAAACTAACTCTTACAAATTAACCATCGATAAAATAATATAATCTACTCACCACACTACGAATGCTAGATTCTAAGACTTTGGCAACGAAGGGCACTACGTAGAGCAACTCTTGCTGTCCTTTAACATAAGCCTCTAGCAGCAAAGATTTTACATCCAAGTCCTAGAATAAGAAAAGTATTTTTAAAAGCTGGGAATATACTTCAAACCCCTCACAAAACTCATTCCCAAATTAGGAATCAATATAATATGACCCTTGCCTTACAAAAAGGGATGACAGTCAGACCTTACTGGCTTTTGTTTATCCTGCTAAACAATCATGAGCATGCAGTTAGATTCAAAACATGGGCCAAACGCTCACAAACACCCAATCATCATTAAAATAGCCCCAAATAAAGTCAAGATTTTTAGACATAATATGCTGTATGAACATTCTAAGTTTTACATGAACCCCTGGAACTCACAGTGTGTAAGATGGGTTTATTTTTAGCTAGTGTGATCATTCCTAGCCAATGTCCCAAATTCTTCAGCAAAGAACGATCTGAAAAATTTGCTGCAGCTTTATCAGAGGTCAGGAGCACCTGAAATGGTATAGGATTTAGAAAGATAGAAAATGAGCTTGAGAAAAAAATTCTCAATGTTTGAGAATTCC
This sequence comes from Halichoerus grypus, assembly GCF_964656455.1. Taxonomy (NCBI): domain Eukaryota; kingdom Metazoa; phylum Chordata; class Mammalia; order Carnivora; family Phocidae; genus Halichoerus; species Halichoerus grypus. The sequence continues at coordinate 25,615,473 of NC_135726.1, read as the reverse complement.
ACCTTATCCTACGTTAAAAATGAGCCCTCAATTCCGAGAACATGCCCCCAAAGTAGATCTATTCCATATTATCAGAGTGTAACTACATAAGGTTAAGGGGTCATGTGTAGTCCTACAGAAAAGTATTTGAAAACTGAAAATTTTAGCGAGGTTTGAAGCACACACCCAAAGTGCAAATCTAGTTTTGAAGAGCAAAATTCAATTCAAATGATGATTAAAGCTATGCTTCCGAGTCCTTCAAGACAATAAGCATATGGAGAAATGTAACCAGTATCACAGTATCTACTGCACTCTTTAGCATTATCCAGGTCACTATGTATCTCTATAGAAAACTAAAACAGCTTTCTGAAATACAATAATAATGCTTAAATGCTTTTAAATTTTCTAGAATACCTATTTATTTCATTAATACACTTCTTTTAAAATGTCTAGAATACCTATTTCATAAATTCTCTAGTTCTTACTTTCCTAAGGGGGACATAACCATCGCCTGAGTATGTTTTGGGGCACATACATACATACATCTGCAACATGTTACCCCTTAAAATCTATGGCTATGAAGTTGTAATTTAAATTTGTTTAAAAGAATCTCGAAATTTTGCTCCAGAATATGTGCATACTTTCATAGCCCAATCACCACTGCAATCAGATAAAAAACGGTGCATATGTTCCTAAACTCTATTCAGCAACAGCAGAATGGCACGAAGTCAGCTGTGCAACAGAAAGAGCCAGGAATTCTTTTGCACTACAGCGTAACCAAGAATGGGGAAAATTCCCATCCACAGGTTTAAATATAGTGCTGGTTCCCAAACCAATGCCCCAAGTTATTCATCAAAGAATGATTACAGCTGTATACTGGTTTTCTTGAAACATTACTCTTCCTGAGAAATAAAATACCTAGTTTTATGGAACAAGTGTTAGCACATTAGGAAAACTCTGAACTTCTGAGAATCCCTCACAATAGCTATTCCACAAATAAGGCTAGAGTGCAGAGATATGTGGAACTTGAGAAGACATCAAAGACTCAGTGTCTCTGTAACAGCGAAAGTTATTAACAATCTAAACATCCGTTAGCAATAAATATACATACAACTGATTTCTGTAAGACTATTAAAAAGAACCTGAGGGACTAGAGCTGAGAACATATTACAAATATAAAGGGGAGACATGAACAAAGAAAGATTTAAAACCATGCACGGAATGATGAAAAATTCAGAATAGTAGAGTTACTTTCAAAGTAAACAGTCTATATAACTAAATTCTTCATGACATGTAGCTCCACATTTGAAACAAACGCTAAAGCAACTTTCACAGGTAACCTAATATAGACAACATATAGAAAAACAGCCAACACCTCCCCAAAAATTCCGCTTGTACAATCAAGTAGTTCCAAATTCAAAAGAGTAATGAAAAGAAATACAAAACTAAATTTTACTTTGATGTTTCTGTAGGTCTCATTCAGAACCATCTTATTAAATTCAGGGTTCTTCAGTGTGTCAAGGAAGTTTGAATAGAGGCTGTGAAAGTTTGGCTCAATACTGACTCTCTTCATAACCAGGTATTGTGAAACCCAAGGCATAAATTCTTCCTTCACAGTTTCCTTTAGTTCTTCAACCTAGCCAACAAATATGACATAGGAAGTACACAATTAAAAGATGATAAAATATAGTTTTGTGGGGTTTTTTTCCGTGACTACTACTACAGCATGTAGCATGTGGCTCCTTGCAAAATTAGATGCTAAAGCACCATGCTTCATCTCCCCCCACATCCGACACATGCTATGAAATACAGTATATTCAATCCCATGTTAGTATAGTCAGTCATCTCTCAAACTGGGTGATTAGGACTAAAACATCTATAGTCACTTTCAGCTTTAAAATTATAAAACATGAAGTCCCTTACCCTCATCTTCCCCAACTCTCCAATGTACAACCTGCCACTAAGAGACCTAACACCAGAACAATGTTTTCCTAAATTTCCAACTCGAGAAAACTTCTCTTCCAAAAGGACACTAAAGGCTTATTCCCCGCCCCCCCGCAATCAATTCTGGTGGGATTTTGAAAGATGGTATATGCGTAATATCTCAAAAATTATTTGTTCAGGCTAATTTTACTGGCTAACATAGGCATTTCCAATGCCTTACATATAATCTTAAAAGGCAATGGTCATTTCTTATGCTTTGCACAAGGTCTACCTCAGTTATTAGACACCTAATAAAAGCTCTGAATGGTCTCTGGAAGGACATGACTTGCAACAAGGTACAAACGAAACCTTCCACCATGATGAGACCATGAAGTTTACTTCAAAAGCCTATAAAACTCGCTGCAAAACTAGTGCTACTTAATGTCTACAAAAACCACAGCCACTAGTTATATATCCTCATTCCCTTTGTTTCGATTCTATTACTTCAGCCTTTACGTAAAGTATTACAGAGGGTGCAGAACGTCAAATATAAATCCCCCAGCCCATTAGGGATAAAAATGGACAGCATTCATAATGGCATATAAACTATTACATCATGCTTACCTTTTGGGTCATATTCGACTGTGAGAGATTGTTGAAGATAAAAGCAATTTTCTCTTGGATATTTTCTGGGGGCTCTACAATTCTCTCAGTTTGATCTGTGGCCACAAGCAACGTGTCTATATTTGTAGTATTAATAGAAGGCTTAAAAAAAACAAAAAACAAAAAAAAACCCATAAATTGAAATGCCCCAGGGAAAAATGTATACTGATTCCTTCAGTAAAAAACATACACATGGTATATACGGCTGTACACTGTGTTGGCAAGAATATGTATTGAACTATTAATAGTGCCTGTCTCTGGGAAATCTGGGGAGGGGGGATACAAAGGGAGAAATGCTGGTCTTTATATTTTCAGTAGGCATGTGTTATTTATAATAAAATTAAAATACACACTTACTACTGGAGACATTATAACATAACAGACCCGAGAAAAGAAAAAAGATCTACTTACTGGCACATCTTTCTTAAAGCTGACTCCTGTTGGCCTGGTGACTGTAACCGTTTTAGCAACAGTGGTGGTTGTTGAGGTGGTTACCATCGTGCTAACCTGACCAGCAAGGGGAGCTTTTGCTGGAACCTGGGCCTGAGCCTGGGCCTGAGCCAGTGCAATACTTCCAGGGGTTGTGATAGAACCCTGCATTTTCACAGGAGGATCTCTAGATTGTTGTCCATATTCAATATACTAGGGGTAGGGAGAGGGAAAAACATTAAAAGGTTTAACAAAAATTGAAAATTCTGAATTACACTCCTCTTCACCTCTGAGAGGGGAGAAATCCTCACAAAACACTCCTCTGGCTCATCTATATCCCTTACTCCTTGCCCCATTCTGGTCCATATTCCTATATATAATATACATTAAGTAATTACCATGAGCTCTTTAGAAGGTAAAACAGTATGTCTTAAAACATTTACAAGGGAACTAGTCTAGCAAAACAACTTTTCAAAACAGCCACCACCAATGCCTACATATATATACTTCCATAAATCCCTTAATACATGTAAACTTTAACATTTTTAAATTTCTATACTAAATTGATCTCTTTTACTGGATGCTGATGAGAAACCTAAGGACTAGAAAATACAACTATTACTACAAAACAAAGAAACTATCTACAAAACTGTAGAAAGCCAAGCCAGCTAGAGGCAAATAAGCAGGAAGGGAGACTTTTCCATTTCACAGACCACTCAACCTCCTTTACACACATAAATTAGAAAACTGATATAGGGTTCCTGATCCTATTTCCAGTAGCCCATGCCCGAACAAAACAAAAACCACTACTTAGTGGAACCGAGGTGGCTCAGTCATTTAAGCATCCGACTCTTGATTTCAGCTCATGTATGATCTCAGGGTTGTGAGATCGAGCCCCAAATCAGGCCCTGCACTAGGAGAAGAGCCTGCTTAAGATGATCTCTCCCTCTGCCCCCCCCACTCTAAACAACAACAAAAAAACTAATATCTAGATATATAACTTTATTCAAAAAAGGACATTCTCGAGGCTCCTGGATGGCACAGCTAAGCATCCGACTTTTGGTTTTGGCTCAGGTCATGATCTCATGGTCCTGAAATCAAGCCAGGTGTTGGGCTCCACTTTCAGCAGGGAGTCTGCTTAAGACTCTCTCTCCTCTGGTCCTCCCCCTTGCTTTCAATTAAATAAATCAATCTTCAAAAAAATAAAGGGCATTTTCAAGTAGGAAAGACAATCTCTGAATAAAGAACAGCACTTTAAATTGACTAAGTATAGAAATACATACAATCTCTCTCTCACCCTCTAGCTATCTTATTATAGGAGATACTGGGGACCACTGTTTTGTGTGATCATTTCCATGCCACCTCTCTTGGTCTCCACGCTTCCAAGGTCTATATTCCCAACTCCGAATTCCAAACACATTTCTCATCTTAGCCTTACAAAACTCTGCATTCCTGTACAGTACTACAGTATTGGCATATTCCCCCAACCCCCTCACGTGAATGAGTTAACACCCATGGCTCCCCTCCATAGGTCTTATAGGTTGACCCATCACAAAAACCCTGCCCTCCTACAAACAAACCCAGCCGGATGAGTTGAAAACACTGGACTAAATTCTAATCAAAAAGTAGATTCATATTCTGATCTTTCTGATTTGTTTAAATAGGATGTTATAAAGCCATTTTTCTGCTTTATGTAAAATAAAGTTAATAAAGATTAATTTTCGGGGCGCTTGGGTGGCTCAGTCGTTAACCATCTGCCTTCAGCTCAGGTCATGATCCCAGGGTCCTGGGATCGAGCGCCGCATCGGGCTCCCTGCTCGGCAGGAAGCCTGCTTCTCCCTCTCCCACTCCCCCTGCTTGTGTTCCCTCTCTTGCTGTCTCTCTCTCTCTGTCAAATAAATAAAATCTTAAAGAAAAATAAAGATTAATTTTCTTGTTCTCTATAAGCAGATTTGGACCAAAGGCAAGACAAAGGTATGAATGTTAACCAATTAATCTAAAATCAATCACGAAAACAACAGTTTACAAATTCCAAGAACAATCACGTAAAATGGCTTAAAACATTATTAGTATCTAGGGGCACCTAGGTGGCTCAGCTGGTTGAGCATCTGACTGTTGATTTCGTTTCAGGTCATGATCTCAGGGTCGTGGGATGGGCCCCACATCGGGCTCCATGCTCAGTGTAGAGTCGGCTTGTCCCTCTCCTTCTGCTTCTCACCTGACCGCACGCACATGTGTGCTCACTCTCTCTCATAAATAAAAAAAAATCTTTAAGAAAATGTACAATATCTAAGTCCATTTCCTCAGGGACTGCCTCCTTTTTAACAAGTACATCAAAGGAATCTAAGCAGGTGGTAAGAAGACAATTTTTTAAGTAATCTACACCCAACATGGAGCTTGAACTCACAAATTAGGCAGGAATTTTTTTTTTTTTTTTAAGATTTTATTTATTTGACAGAGACACAGTGAGAGAGGAAACACAAGCAGGGGGAGTGGGAGAGGGAGAAGCAAGCTTCCCGCCGAGCAGGGAGCCCGATGCGGGGCTCGATCCCAGGACCCTGGAATCATGACCTGAGCCGAAGGCAGACGCCTAACAACTAAGCCACCCAGGCGCCCTTTTTTTTTTTTTTTTTAAATTAAGATTTTACTTATTTGAGAGAGCGCGCATGAGTGGCGAGAGGCAGAGGGGGAGGGAAAAAGAATCCAAAGGAGACTCCACAATGAGCACAGAGCTCAATCCTGAGATAATGATGTGAGCTGAAACCAAGAATCCAATGCTTAACTGACTGAGCCACCCAGGCATCCCATGCAAGAATTCTTAGTAACAGCAGAAAATGTCTATGCTTCAACAGCAGTTATCAGGCTAAAATAACTGATAAAAGCCTTTCATTAAATGAAGCAAAAACACTGCTTAGAAAAGATAATCCAGGAACGATTTTTTTCACGACCTATTATTAAGCTGCAAATTAGCAACAAATAGTATGTATGCCTATATAACACCAATCATTAAGAAATCTTAATGCCAGTCCCAGCAAATCCAAAATCAAATTAAAATAAGCTCTCTCACCACTAGACAGATTTTAGATATTAAAGACACTTACCTCCTGTAAATGATGTGGAAATTGCATAAAGTGACTGATAGAAGCCAAGTGCTGACAATACTGGGGATAGTCCTTCAATCTGCCAACAGAAACACTCGTTCATTCATACATCACCTCATGTAAGAACAAAGCACCACAATTAACAAATTTTCTTCCAAATGCTAGTCTAAGCCATTTCCCCCATTCTACCTAGGAAACACCTTACTTGAAGAGAATGCCAAAGAGCACAGAAGTAGGGGAGAGAAGTATCTATAAACTTTTTACATCAGAAAACAGTATCTTCTGTTTTTTAAAGGTCCTATTTCAGTTAAAATTTGATTACAGTGAGCCACTAAAATTGCTATCTGGAAACAATTTCAAATGTTCATTAACAGGTAAATGGAAAAACAATTCATAGTTAATCCATACAATGGAAAACTACTCAGCAATAAAAAGAAACAACTACTGAAACATACAGTAATACAGATTAATTTCAAAAGCATCAGGCTAGGGGCGCCTGGGTGGCTCAGTCGATAAGCATCTGCCTTCAGCTCAGGTCATGATCCCAGGATCTGGGATCAAGCCCTGCATTGGGCTCCCTGCTCAGCGGGAATTCCGCATGCTTCTCCCTCTCCCACTTCCCCTACTTGTGTTCCCTCTCTTGCTGTCTCTCTCTCTCCCTGCCAAATAAATGAATGAAATCTTTAAAAAAAAAAAAAAAAAGCATCAGGCTAATTGCAAAAAGTCAGACTCATAAATACTGTGTATGAACAGTAGAAAAAATGGAGAGAAATCAGATCGAGGATTGCCGGGGGTCAAAGAAGGTCAAAGAACTACAAAGGGAGAGAAACAAGAGAACTGCTTGGGAGTAACAGAAATGTTCAGTATCTTGAGTATGATAGTGGTGGTTATACAACTGTGTAAATTTTGCCAAAATTCAAAGAACTATAATCTAAAATGATGCCTTTCACTGTATCTAAAGTATACTTTAATAAACAACAACAAAAACACTATATTTCAGTTTATACTTTTCTACCACTTATTTGGTAACTGTAATGAAATGTTTTCACTTCCTCTTCTACTTCACAGTTGTTAAGATACATATAATGATGGGGCATGGCAAGAACTAGTTGATAAATGATAGTTAATATCTTCTTATATAAAAAAGAGATGCTTCAGGGGCACCTGGGTGGCACAGTTGGTTAAGCATCTGACTCTTGGTTTCGGCTCAGGTCATGATCTCGAGCTGGTGAGATCAAGCCCCGCGTCAGACTCTGTGCTTAGTGTGCAGTCGGCTTGAGATTCTCTCTCTCCCTCTCCCTCTGCCCCTCCTGTTCTTGCGCGCCCACTTTCTCTAAAATAAATAAATCTTTAAAAAAGAGAGGTAACTGCTTCATAGAAAACCTATTCACTCACCTATTTTTAAATCTATCTAGTGCAGCAATCCCAAAATAATACATTTTGGAACCAAAAGGCTTGCGTAAGGCTTCAAGAACATATCGCAGGGCCAGACCTAGTGCCATGTAAGTGACCAGTCCTTTCTCAATTATCCCACCAAACAGGCAGGCTGTTATATGTAACTCTTTATCAGGGTACTGGGGAAAAAACCGATACTCTTCAAACAAGTTCCTCAGCATACAGTTAAAGACTTCTCGTTCCCTCTTTATGGTAGAATCTTTAAATCTCTGTAACATTTCTAATACCTAGAAAAAGACAAAAACAAAACACGCATAAAGGAAACTATTATGAAAAGCATTCCTTAAATATTCTTCAAAGAATTGTTAAAAAGAATATACTTTAGGGCGCCTGGGTGGCTCAGTTGGTTAAGCGACTGCCTTCGGCTCAGGTCATGATCCTGGAGTCCCAAGATCGAGTCCCGCATCGGGCTCCCTGCTCGGCAGGGAGCCTGCTTCTCCCTCTGACCCTCCCCCCCTCTCATGTGCGCTCTCTCTCTCATTCTCTCTGTCTCAAATAAATAAATAAAATCTTTAAAAAAAAAAAAAAATTTAAAATTAAAAAAAAAAGAAAGAATATACTTTAAAAAGTAAAATAAAATCTTTAAGGTGGGGGGAGGCTGGCTGGCTCAGTTGGAAGAGCCCTGTATCCCTTAATCTTGGGGTCGTGCATTCAAGCTCCACATTGGGTGTAGATATTACTAAAAAGAACAGATATACTTAAAAAAAAATACACTCTTTAAAAAAAGAATTGTTAAACAAAATATTTAACAATACAATGAGCCTGAGACGAATGTTAAGATTTCAAAGGGTATACATACACATACCAGAACACTCTGAGCTGAATTTCTAAAAACTTTGAAAGGAGATTTAAGATTTATGTAAACCAGGGCGCCTGGGTGGCTCAGTCGTTAAGCGGCTGCCTTCGGCTCAGGTCATGATCCCAGAGTCCTGGGATCGAGTCCCACATCAGGCTCCCTGCTCAGCGGGAAGCCTGCTTCTCCCTCTCCCACTCCCCCTGCTTGTGTTCCTGCTCTCGCTGTCTCTGTCTCTGTCAAATAAATAAATAAAATCTTTAAAAAAAAAAAAAAAAAGATTTATGTAAACCATAAAGTATTAGAACATCTTAGACACTTACCTCATCAACAGACATAGTTGGATGTGGTGGGTGATTATATATTCTCTGAAAATAGCTGTTTGCTTCATCATCTATTTCTTTACTAAAGTGCTGATTTGCCTCTGGCCACACCTGAGACAAGTCCGCTGTTAGAAACAGAAAGGCATCCAGTGGGCATTTATGCTCTTTCCCCAATCGCCCATTAAACACACAGAGAGCCAAAAAGAAAAATACCCTTTTGATTTCAACGGAAAAAATAAAGAAAATGAAGAAATTATTAAGTGGCCAAAGATCAATATTCAAGTATTTTAGGTACATAAAGAAGATTTTAACAAAATTGCCTTAGTATAGTATAGTTCTACCTTAGTATTTTCTTCATCAAGCTTTATCAAACCATCAAAGTACACTACATTCAAATTCACAATGCACTTATCCTTAACACGACCTCCCTTGATGTTAACAAGTCGTTACTATTTTATAATAAAAATGACATCTAACATGTAAGAATTATCAATGCATGTGCATAACACACTGATATAAACACAAAGCATGCTACAAAACGTAACATTCAGACAAGCCTTTCACACTAACATTTTCAAGTGAACTGGTATACTTTCAAATCCTGTATAATGAATATTTGGTCTCAACAACAAGGGTATTTGTAAGTAAACAATACCTACGTATTTACAAAGAGGACTTCTGACTTTGAGAATTAACTTTACTAACGAGGTGAAATTTTAAAAACTGTTGTCCAAGTTACATCAGATATGTTATATGGTGATATTTATTACATATAAGGCTATATATATCATAAAGCTTTAACCTTAAAATAAATTGCATTATAAACTGTCAGGCTGAACAGAAGTTTGAAATTCTCATGGCCACTCCTGAATTGTTTAAAAAAAAACAAAAACAAAAAACAAAAACCACCACCAACACATTTTTAGGATAACTCTAAGATTTATATACATACATTTAAACTGCCAAAAGTCTCTTTTTACTATATTTCTTATTTTTAGAGTAATGCCCCTAAAAGATGCTACCTCTTATTAACCATCATACTGTTCTAACAATCCAGATCAATGGTGAAGTGATAACTCAATTTTTTATTGCAGGACTCAAGTTTGTGAATAAATACCCACTGACCTAGGAGGCACATCAACATATGGCCCTACTAACAATGTATTAAGTCAATGTTTTTGTCCACATAACTCTAGGGCAACAAACCGGAAATCTAAAAAGCTTTATGTGCATCAGTCACACTTCACAATCACAGACAACACTACCACTTACAAGGTTTCATCTTACTCTGCTGGAATGTAGGCTGGTTCAGTCCAGAGGTGCCCAGTTTCCTCTGTACAAAAGGATCGTTATTCACTGCAGGGAGTCCAAGAGCCCCAGTTCCTATACCAGTCAGGCTGCCTGTGCCAAGACCACCTACTAGAAAGAAGGCAGGCAGCCAGAAGTCTTATCATTACTCATATTCTTGACTTTACTTACATCAAAGATATAGGTTCTTATTTAAAAAGACAGTGTTTTTGTCAATTCCCTTACAACAATATCTATTTAATTTTATAGAGAATCTAAACTAATAAAAGTAGATAAAAATGGACAACGTGGGGTGCCGGGGTGGCTCAGTTGGTTAAATGCCTGCCTTCGGCTCAGGCCATGGGGTCCTGGGATCGCGCCCTGTGTCAGGCTCCCTGCTCAGCAGGGAGTCTGCTTCTCCCTCTCCCACTGCCCCCACCCCTGCTTGTGCGTGCATGCATGCTCACTCTCTCAAATAAGTAAAAAATCTTATTAAAAAAAAATGGACAACACCAAAATGTCTTCAGCATTTAGAATTATTCATGTATTTATATTCTTAATAAAATTAATATGCAAATCTTTAACATTTTACATTCTCATAGGTGATATGATATATAAGGTAGTCAAAATAAGAGGAACTGGTTTGCTTTTTTTTTTTTTAAAGATTTTATTTATTTGACATAGAGAGACACAGTGAGAGAGGGAACACAAGCAGGGGGAGTGGGAGAGGGAGAAGCATGCTTCCCGCTCAGCAGGAAGCCCAATGCAGGGTGACATACTCGCTTGACTGAGCCACCCAGGCGCCCTGGAATTGGTTTGCTTTTATCGCTGATTAAAAACTAAAGAATTTCATACTATCTTCCAGTTGGCAATGAGCCAGGACTTGCTTATTCCTCTCAACTCTAGCAAACAGAAATTATAAAAGAACTTTGCTAAGAAGGCCTTATGAAGGAAGTTAATTTTGACTTAAATAAACCAACAATCAGGGCTAGAACCATATAGCAGCACTGTTAATTAGGTTACAGAGTCATTACACTTTCACCCTTAATTTTTGTACACTAAAACTTATACCCTGAAGATAAAAGATGCAGAGAGCTTAGGAGAAACAAATGGGTACAGGAGAGGGGAAAAAATGTAACCTTTACTTCAATATAAAGTTCAAAGCCAAAATATTTGAAATAACTAAAAAAGTTTTAGGGATTTACTATCATTTTCAAGGTAGATGAGGTGCAATGAAGCAGAACATATACTGAATCTGATATGCGAAATATTTCCTACCTTTATTATTTACTGAATGATTCATAAAGCTGTGAATTCTTTATCTAAACCTCCATCTTTCAGAATGTGATTAACACACTTGTTACTGTTTATACTATCATTTGGTAATACGGAATCCTTATAATCTGAATCAATTAATATTATAACAGTACAGTTTTCTCCTCCCAGCTTTGAAGATTGAAACAACTTTACAATTTAAACAGCTTTCATTATCACAGTGACTCCAAACACCTTACCCCACACTATAGCACAATGAGATTTACAAATAATCTGCACTCTCATCCACCACTGCCCCCCCTTACCTGGAAGCTGTGATGAAAGTCCTCCAATACCACTGAATGCAGTTGTCTGATTTGGGGTTGAAAGGGGTGGAAATGCTTTTGCTGGTGACTGAGGGGTACTGAATGCAGAACCCAAATTTGGAGGAAAACCCTGCATACTCTGGGTGTGAGGGGCAGCTGAACCACCTATACTAAGAGATGCCATTCCAGCAAGAGGGTCAATCTAAAGAAAAACATTATAAAGATGTATTAAACATACTTCAAGAACATACAGACATATGACACAGGTAAAGAAATCTTTAGCTTTTCATATGCTTAATAAACTGCAAAACCCCAAGCAATCACGATGATACCTAAATTCTCAAAATTCTCTGTGCTACTCATTTTTCTTACTATTCTCGGAGTAGGTTTCAAGAGTTAGCCTCTGCCAAAGTACCAGAGCCATAATATGAGGGATACAAAACTTCAAGAATAACATTTAAGGTGAATCGCCCTGCAACCATAGCACTAAGCACTTAGTAGTGACACAGGACAGTTGTTAAATTAGGTCTTCAAAATTTCCAATAAGCCCCTTTACAACATAAAGAATCTCTCAAACTACGTTATTTAGCTTTCAACACAAAAGCTTATTAGCAATTAGAAATAAATCTTCCAGTCAAAACAAATACATCTACTCAAAATGTGAAGATCTTGAGGGCTGGAGGAGATCAGCTCTAATTTAAAACAAAAAACAAGGTATGCTATTCACCAAAAGATCTTTTAAAATATCTAATAACTGCACTTTCAAGCTTCTTAGTTTGTGGCATTATTTCAGACCTTCAAGACACAGAAAATGGTACACAAAATGCCTTTTATAAAGTGGCCCCTGAAGAATCACTAAACATTCTTTTCTTAAACCCCAATCTGCCAATCAATGCAGATGAAAACAGAAGCGGAATATGTTGCTCCCAGAGAGAAGGGGGGTGGTTGGTGTCAGGGAGTAACTTAAATGTACCTTGTTTTTAAAAGAGCAGTTCAGTTGAGAGCTGAAGAGCCCCAGTTATAACAAGTCCTTATGCTCTAGCACTGTTGCTTGGCCCGTGAAGCTACAAACAAGACACATCAGGTTCAAAGGCAGTGCTTATTTTGTCTCAAGTCTAAGTTATTCTTATTTTAAAAAGAAGCCCTTATCATTTACCTAAATAAGTTGTTTTGTATCTTTCCTCTCAGAGTCACGTTCTATTTAATGATTAAAGTCTATCCTCAACTATAATGCCTATTTATGGATCTCCTTTAAAATGTAGTAGTGGATGCTAGACATGCAGGTTATCTATAAGGTGATATATTTAGACAAATTTTCCTTTGAGAGATTACTAATGATGTAGAAGTTTATTCTACTCCAAGTCTATGAACAAACACAGATGTACCAGTTGTAGTATTAATTTACCTGAACAGGAGAAATGGCATCTAAGCTGCTAGCACTAGGAGGGCGTCCTTTTGGCATAACTCCAGGTGGTGGCTGTCTGGCCTTGTTCATAACATTACTGCAATTGGCTACCATGGTGAGGATGGTTTCTGATAACTCCTGAGAAACACTCCTAAAGACAGAAGAAAAATGAAAAATATCACTTGCTGTTACTCAGAACACCTAAAGAAACAAACCAGATTTTCTTTTTCTTGTTTTTTAAGTAGGCTCCATGCCCAACGTGGAGCCCAATGTGGGGCTTGAACTCACAACCCTGAGATCAAGACCTGAGCTGAGAACAGGAGTCAGAGCTTAACCAACTGAGCCACCCAGGCACCCCCAAACCTGATTTTCTAATAAAGAAAACCTGCTAGAACATATGGCTAAATTTCCAGCATACCCCATGTCTTTGCATCCATCACTAAACAGGAGGATTTTCTGAGCACTGGCTCTCTTTTGGAGATACCTAATTTATACCCCTGAAACTAAACCTTGTGTATGGTACAACAAATATATTTTGTAACACTCCAAGAAACATTATATATCCTCAACCACTTTGTCAAAAATTATGCCCAAACCTAGACATATCAAAGCAAACAGGTAAGAAAACTTAATACTAGTTTCTCATAAAGACAAAACATTTATTTAAGTATAGGTAAAAAATACCATACACATGTAGTCACTACACTTGACAAGCACTTAAAGAATTGACTTCTACAACGTCAAGTAGAATAAATGTTTATTTAATGAAAAACCCACCTTCCTATCTTAAGGTGTTACTGCCTCCTAAAACTGTAGAAATGGCATTCCTAAACTCTACACAAACTTCATACCATCTTAAATGTTTCCTCCTAAATTCAGAAATCTTACTATGGGCAACAAGATGTAAAAGTAGTCACTCAGAGAAGATGATTATTTCACGTGTGGAAAAAAAGATAAAACTGTATATTAAATCACTACAGCACAATCTACAAAATTCTTGCCTGTGCCAATATAAAAGACACAGTGGCTCCAATATAGATTACGACTTTAAATGAACAATGAGTTGTTTTTTTCATCCATTAAAGAAAGCAAGGAAGAAAAATATTAACAGATCATGGAAAAGAGGGAGATGTCAAGCACTAAAAGTGTGAGTCTACTTATTTACCTTAGTAATAAGAATTAAAACTTAATTTCCAAAAGATGCTGCAAACAAAGACATTTCAAATAGAAAAGACATGACTAGCTCTCCCTAGCCTCTATGTATCTAGGTTCAAAATACCGTCCCTACTCCCCTGCAATTAAAACTTGCAATTAAAAAAGCGGACATACCACTTTCATCTTTAAGATTAGAAAATACTCCATTTGCAAGGCTATGGAGAAATAGACATTTTCACTGCTGGTGGTTATACAGAATGGAAAACTTCCTATGGAGGGAAATTTTCCAGTACCTAACAAAATTACACATGCATTTCCCTTTAATCCAATACCTCTACTTCTAATGGTCCAAATATATACTGGCAAAGATGACGGATACAAAACACTTATTTATTGCAACACTATTTATGATACATAGCAAAAATAATCAGAATGTCCACCAATAGGAAACTGGTTTTCTAAAGCACAAGCATCTATTCAATGAAGTACTACGCAGCAATTACAAGAAATAAGGAAGCTCTTTGATTCTATGGAGTGAACTCTAGGATATATGATCAAATGAAAGCATTTTGCAATAGAGTGTATATAATATACTCCCTTTTCTACAGTAAAGAGGAAAAATACAAATACTTTTTTTAAATGCAAAGATAACCCCAAAATATAAAAGAAAATGGTTACCATAGAAGACAAGAATAAGGTGGGGTAAGAGCCACAAAAAACCCTTTTAATTTAAAAAGAAACCATTCCAAAGACACCTATGCCCTGGGTTAATGGCTTCCACTAGTAAATAATCATCATTATGTTGCACTGAATACAAAATGCCTTCAATTCTAAGACACATTATTTTATGTATTACACAAAAAGGAAATAACTCAGCTAATTATAACTGTTGAGATGTCACTAATGATATGACTCATTTCAGATGTTAAAATATTAAACGGTGGCTATCTTAGATTGATAAACTACGGTTAATTAAGATAGTCCTTACTATGTGAAAAAACTTTATGTTTGACACAATTTCAAACTTAAGAGGCCAGAATATTAGGAACTCCCATTAGTTACATTTTGCCCAATTTGTTTAGCCATTCTTTCTATACTCTCCTCCAAAAAGTATCCGTGATGATGATGCTATCTTTTGTCCCTAAATATTTCACTATGTTTCTCCTAAGAACAAGGGCATTTTCTTATATAACCATGTAGAATAATAAATATCAGGAAGTTTAACACAAATAAAATAGGCCATATTCAAATTACATCAATTATTCCCACAAAATGTACTTCACTGATATTTTTTCCCTGCGTCATGATCCAATCCACTGCACTGAGTTGTCACCTCTTTAGCTTCTTTAAACTGGAGAAATTCATCAGCTGTTATTTGTCTTCCTTGAACTTGATTTCTTAAAATAGGTATTTTATACAATATCCTTTGATCTGAGTTTGTCTGATACCTTAGATTTTAGATGCATTTGTTGCAGGACTACTACATAAGTTACATTATATTCTTATCAGTGCATTTTATTTTTTATTTTTATTATCGTTTTAAGTAATCTCTACACGCAATGTGGGGCTTAAGCTCACAACACCCCAAGAACAAGAGTCACATGCTCTTCTGACTGAGCCAGCTAGATGCCCCTTCAGTGTGTTTTATTAGGAGGCATAGGATTTAGATAGCTGGTGATCACTTTTGATCAATAAATTAACCTGGCATATACCAAGCTTCTCCACTGAAATGTTACTACTTTCCCCCTTTGTTATTATACAGTAGTTTGTGGGGAGAGAGTCTGAAATTAGGTGACTGTCCTGCTCCTCAAACATTCTCTCACGACTTTTAACATCCACTAAAGTTTATAACTCCATCATAATTATTTCTGTATTTATTAACTGGAAGAACTTTCCTTCTTTGGCATTTTACATGCATTATTTCATTAAATTCTTCAAGAAGATAGGTTCTTCTAATACATCAATAAAAGAAACTGGAACCTAGGGGCGCCTGGGTGGCCCAGTTGGTTAAGCGACTGCCTTTGGCTCAGGTCATGACCCCAGGATCCTGGGATCGAGCCCCACATCAGGCTCCCTGCTGGGCAGGGGGCCTGCTTCTCCCTCTCCCTCTGCCACTCCCACCGCTTGTGCTCTCCTGCTCTCTGTCAAATAAATAAAATCTCTAAAAAAAAAAAAAAGAAAGGAAGAAAGAAATTGGAACCTAGAGTTGGGTAAACTACATCCTTACACATAAACACAAAACATTTTATCCAATTTCAATATGCCCTTAAATTTCTAGTATTTAATTCCAGATTATTTAATTCCAGGTGGATTACAATATACAAATGTGAAAGGCAACACTCATAAACTTTAAATTTTAGAACATTAAGAACTTACAGAGCAGGGTTTCTCAACTGTTGCACTATTAGCACTAGGGACTGGATAATTCTTTGTTGTGGGAGGCTCTACTGTGGACTGAAAATGTTTAACAGCAACCCTGGCCTTTACCTGCTAGATGCCAATAGCACATTTCTCTCTGCTTGTAACAGTCAGTAACAGTATCAACTCACTCTTGAGGGAGCAAAATATTCCCTGGTTGAGAATACCAAGTTACAGGGATATATGTGTGTACATTTTTTAAAAAACACAGAAAAGCCAAATAAAATTCAAGATCTACATGGGAAAGGTTAAGAAACAGGATTGGAGAGGAAGACAAAGTTAGCTCCAAAAATGTTACGGTTTAAGCTACACAGCAGACTCACAGGTGTTTATTATGCTTCAGAACTTACAAAAAAATACACAGTACATAAGCAAATGGTGGAGTAAAACGACCTCCAAATATTCTCTCCTCCATAAAAGCAACTAGAACAGTGACAAAAATTATCAGAATCAACTATATCAGAACTCTGAAGACTAAAGGCTTATAACAATCCAGAGTTTTGTTTTTTTTTTTAAACAATCCAGAGTTTTTATTCCAGAAACACTGGATCTTGGTAATAAAAGCAAGCTTTCTGGCATCTCCATTTGCTTTACTCCCATGCACCCTCTCCAGCTGGACAGCAACCTTGAAAACTAATAGCCCACAACCATAGAGAAAATCAGCAGCCTGACAGCCAAAGGACAGGGCTCAGAACTGACTGGAGACATCTTCAAAGCCTCATTCTCAGAGAGCTGTCATTATTTCAAGAGAGGTTCCCTGTGAGACCACAATGGCAAGATTATCTCTATGTGACCTAAGAGCTGGCCAACCACAAACAGCCTTTTCCTCATGAGGTATTTGTTACATACATTTAAAGGTAATTGTTTTAATTTTCTGGCTGCCTGAGGTGAAGATAATAGTTTGAGCAAACAATAGGTTAACCAAAAAGCTTAAAAGGAACATCTGGGGAATAAGATTCCCATGGGTGAAACTGAGAACTCTCAGTTTTCCCAGGGAATCAAGAAGTCCTCGGACATGTGTAGAGCACTGCCAATACATGAATCTGCGGTATTCCCAAAAAAGACTTGAAAAGGACCAAGCTCTCACCTCAAGCTGAGGGTCAAGCTCTAAGAAGGAAGTGAAGGCTAACAAGGAGTTATCAAGTGACTGGCTTAGTGTTAAGATGTGCCCCAATATGCACACAAAATCACAGAATAAAGAGTTAACTTACTAATCCTGGCATTTAAGAAAATCACCCAAGTCTTAGCTGAACACAAGGCTACCCAAACATAGATGTCAGTGGCCTAACGTGACAAAAAAGAATACAGACACTAAGAAATAGTTCTGCAAAGTCTCTAAACAAAAGAAAAAAAGCAACAAAACAAAAAATTCAGGTGATGGGGGGAGAACCTGATTTCAAGAACTGCCACATTATTTAAACTTACCAGTTTTCAACCACAAATTACAAGACATACAAAAAACACAATAAAGCATGGCCTGCACACACCAATAAAATGGTATCAACAGAAACTGTCCTGAGAAAAAGAGATGCTGGACTTCGTAGACAAAGACTTTAAATCAGCTGTATCAACTACATTCCAAAAACTGAAGTAAAGCATGTTAAAAAAAAAAAAACTACAAGAAAAACTTTAAAAAGATGCCCCTCAAGGGCGGCTAGCTGGCTCAGTTGGTGGATCATACAACTCCTGATTGCAGGGTTTTGAGTTTTAGCCCCACGCTGGGTGTAGACATTGCTTAAAAATTAAAATGCTACGCGGGGAGAGGGGGACCTGGGTGGCTCAGTCAGTTGGGCATCTGACTCTTACTTTTGGCTCAGGTCATTATCTCGGGTTGTGGGATTGACCCCTACATCGGGCTCGACACGGAATCTGCTTGGGATTCTCTCTCCCTATCCCTCTGCCCCTTCTCCAACTTGAACACACAACGCTCTCTCTGAAATAAATAAATCTTAAAAAAAAAAAAAAAAAAAAAAAAAGATGTTCCTCAAGATAGAGCATGTCAATAGAAATTATTATTTCTTGGGGCATCTGGCTAGCTCAGTTGCAAGAGTGTGCAACTCTTGATCTCAGGGTCATGGGTTTGAGCCTTACAATGGGTATAGAAATTGCTTAAATAAGTAAATAAAAATTTTAAAAAAGAATTCTTTCTTTTAAAGTTGAAAAATGTAATAACTGGGGTGCCTGGGTGACTCAGCCAGTTAAGCATCTGCCTTTGGCTCAGGTCATGATCCCAGGGTCCTGGGATCGAGCCCCAAATCATGCTCCCTGCTCAGCAGTGGGGTCTCCCTCCCCCTCTGCTCTTCTCTGCCCCCCCCCCCAAATAAATAACATCTTTAATGAAAAGGAAAGGAAAGGAAGGAAGGAAAAGAAAAGAAAAATGTAATAACTGACAATTTCACTACAGGACAGATTCATGGAGGCAAAAAAGAATCCATGAACTTGAAGATAGCTAAGATTATCCAGCCTATAAAATTGAAAGAAAAAACTAAACTCAGAGACAGGTGGAACACTACCAAATGTACCAACATATATATAATGGAAGTCCCAGAGGGAGAGATGAGATGGAAAGGGGGCAAAAAGAGTATTTGTTGAAGTAACAGCTGAAAATTTCCTGAATTTGATGAAAACCATTAATCTACACTCCTAAGAAGCTCAACAAACTCCAAGTAATATAAACACAGAAAGTCCAAGCCTAGAAACAACATAATCAAATTGTTGAAAGAAAAAAAGACAATGAGAGCAGCTTAATGGCAAGGAGAGGCAACTTAGTGCATACAAGGGAGCCTCAAAAAAAATTAATAGCTATGGAAGCCAAAAAGCCCTGGAATGGCATATTCAAAGAACTGAAGGAAAAGGACTGTCAATAAGGAATCCTGTATTATAAAACTATCCTCCAAATACAAAGGAGAAATTAAGACATTCCTAGTTAAACCAAAACTAAGGGAATTCATTCTTAAAAGACCCACCCTAACAAGAAATAAAGGGAATCCTTTAAGCTGAAATGAAAGGACACTGCATAATACCCTGAGTTCATATGAAACAAGTAAGAGCAACAGTAAAGTGACATAGATAAAGATAAACCACAGTATGTGTTTTTGTTGTTGTTATTGTTGTTATTTCTCTTTTTATCTCCTACTTGATCTTTCTTTTTTGGCTTGGTGAATAAGTTTATTATTGTCTTTAGCCGAAAAATCTTCATAGAAATTATGGTTTGGTTTATTAGCTCTCAGTGGCCCGCTCCTAAGCTCTACAAAAGCTTGGTTCTTTTGAGCTACCTCATCTTTCTTCAGGGCAAGAGACATTTTGGGACAGTTCCACCTCCTTTTTAACTTCTTTCTTAAGGCTTCTTCTCATAGACTGGATTCTCTCGTACAGCACCATGAGCGTTCTTACACACCTCCTCTACCATGTTTAGAGTTACTTTGTTCTTTATGTATTGAGAGCATTTTCTTTTCTTTACTTTTTTAAGTAATCTCCACACCCAATGTGGGGCTTGAAATTATAGCCCCGAGATCAAGAGTCACATGCTCCACTGACTGAGCCAGCCAGGCACCCTGAGAATTGCTTCATGTAAGCATCTTCATCTTCTTCCATTTGGTAATGCATATAATCTGCAACATTCTGACCCATGATGTGCTTCTGATGTACTTCTGCATTGAATCCCTTGCTTTCCAAATCGTAACCAGGGAATCGTTTGGTACTATGACGGACAGACAAGCTTCCATCCACAGATCCCTTGAGGGCCACAAAAACTTTATTTCCAGTAGCAGCTCTGGACAGCTTTGCATCCAAATAGCAGGTGAAGACACCAGGTTGATCATCAATGCTTTCCACATTGTATTCATCTCCAGTCACCTCCACCTGGCCTTCATAGATGTTGTCCCTGCCAAACCTACTGAGAAGTCTGCAGGCCAGCAGCAGGCCAGTACAATATGCTGTAGCATATTTTGTCAGGTCCACCTTCACACTATACTTCCGGAGTTCATGAGCATAAGCTGCAAAAACGGTATCTCCTTCTATGCCGGCGTAAGCAATATGACAAATGATATCTCTGTTGGTTACTTAAACTATCATTCTATATTTGGATGTGTTGCATTTATTTTTATCCTAAATTACCAAATGTTTCTGAGCATAGTAATCAGTTTTACCCTCTCGTCTTCCAAATTTCACTTGGTATCTCTTGAAGCAAGCCTTACTCTTGATAATTTTAACAAACTCCATCCTGCGGAACAGACACCAGCGTCCACAGCTTGCCACAGACCAATCTCCTACTTGAGTTAAAGGACAATTACTACACAAGATAATAATTATACCTTTTTTGATGGGAACACTATGTAGAGAGGTGTAATCTAACAATAGCAGCCCAATGAGGAGAAAGGGAACACAGCTATATGAGTAAATTTTTGCTTTCTATTGACATTCGGTTGTTATTAATCAGAATTAGGTTTTTTTAAGATAAATGTTAATTTTAACAGGTAACTACAAAGGGAAAAAAATAAAAGCATATATACAAGGTAACAACAAGGGAATTAAGATGATATACTACAAGGTATCTATTTAACAGTAAAGGAGGCAGTAACAGAGGAATGAAAGAACAAAACAGACATAAAATACATACAGAAAAATATGAAGTGACATGAATAAATTACCTTATCAGTAATCACATTAAATATAAATAGATTAAATACTCCAATTAAAAGAGATGGTCAAATGGATTTAAAAAAAATAATCCAACTGTATGCTGTCAAGAAGTGACTCACACTTTAGATTAAGATACCTATAACTCAAGTTACAGATGCCTTAATCTTAAAGATGAAAAAAGATACCATGCAAACATTAACAAAAAGAGAACTACATTGGCTCTACTAACATAAGACAAAATGTAGCCATTAAGAAAGAAATTAACAGGAACTAAGAAAAGCATTTTATAATAATAAAAAGGCCAATCCTTCTTACAGGAAGACATATAATAATCATAAGCATACATACCTTTAAAAACAGAGCCCCCAAACACATGAAGGGAAAACTGAAGGGAGAAATAGACAACTCAAAAATAGTTGGAGGCTTCTATACCCTACTTTCCATAATTGATAGTCAGCAATACTATATTATACACTTCAAAGTCACTAAGAGACAAGATCTTAATTGTACCCACCACAAAAAAAGAAATGATAGTTACGTGATATGACAAAGGTATTAGCTAACACTACAGTAATAACTGTATACTGCAATATATAAATATATCAAATCAACACATACACAAACTGACACAATGTCAATTATACCTCAATTTTAAAAAAAATAACAGAGAGAACCACAGAGCAGTTAAACAAGGAATAGAAGACTTCAACAACACTATAAAACCAACTAATCCTAACAAACCTATACAGAACACTACCCAACAGCAGACTACACACATCCTTCTCAAGGGCACAAGGAAAATTCTCCAGGATAGACCACATTAGGCCATACGGTAAGTCTCAATAAATTTCAAGAGATTATAAAATCATATAAAGCATGTTCTCCACTCACAACTGAATAAAAATCAGTTAACAAAAGAAAAACTAGATAATTCCCAAATATGTGGAAATTAAATACAACATACTCTTATGGGTCAAAGGAAATTACAAAATACTTTCAGATGAAAACAAAAACACATAATACCAAACTTAAAGCATTTCATGTGTGGAAATTCAAAGCCATAAACATCCCAATTAAACAAGAACAATCTCAAATAGAAAACCAAACTTTCCATCTTAGTAAGTTTTAAAAAGTTCCAACTAAACTCAAAATAAGAAGCTGAAATAAGTGGAAAATAGAAAAACAATAAAGAAAAACAAAACCAAAAGTTGCTTCTTTGAAAAAGGTTAACAAGATTGACATACATTTAGCCACAATGACAAGAAAGGGGTGGTGAGGGAGGAAGGGAAGAAAGGAGAAGAGATTCAAATTACTAAAATCAGGAACTGAAAGAGAGGATTTTACTACCAACCTTAGAGAAATGAGAAAAATAAGGATATAGTATAAAAGGAACAAAATGGGCAAATTCCTAGAAAAAACACAAACCACCAAAACTTGATTGAAAAGAAAAAAAAGGAAAGAAAATCTGCCTAGGGGTACCTGGCTGGCTCAGTTGGTAGAGTCATGTGACTCCTGATCTCAGGGTTAAAAGTTCAAGCCCCATGTTGGGTGTACAGATCACTTAAAATTAAAAATCTTGGGGCGCCTGGGTGGGTCAGTCGGTTGAGCGTCTGCCTTCAGCTTAGGTCATGATCCCAGGGTCCTGGGATCGAGCCCCACGCTGGGCTCCTGGCTCAGCGGGAGCCTGCTTCTCCCTCTCCCTCTGCCTCTCCCTCCCCCTGCTCATGCTCTCTGCTCTCTCTGTATCTCTGTATCTCAAATGAATTAAAAAAAAAAAAAAAACTCAAAGAAAATCTGCATAGATCTGTAACAAGATACTGAATCTGTAATTAAAACCTACCCACAAGAAAAAGCTCAGGACCAGATGGCTTCACTGCTTAACTCTACGGAACATTTAAAGAATTGACACCAATCTTTCTAACGAAAATTAGAAGAGGAAAGGGAAAGAACACTTATCAATTCACTGTATGAGGCCCTTATTACCCTGATAATCAAAACTAGACAAAAAGAACATAAGAACAATATCCCTTAGGAATGCAGACACAAAAATCCTCACCAAATACTAGCAAATTGAATTCAGCAACATATAAAAAGTAGTATATACAAAGACCAAGTGAATGCAAGATTTAACATCCGAATTTCACTTAATATACATAAACAAAATAAACAAAAACCACACGATCACCTCAAGTGATACAGACAAAAACATTTGACAAAATACTTTCATGATAAAACATGCAACTAACTAGAATTAAAGGTAAGGAAACCTCAACCTGAAGGGTATCTATGGAAACCCACAGCTAACATCACACTTACTGGTGAAACACTAGATACCTTTCTTCTAAATTCAAGAACAAGACAAGAACGTCTGCTCTGGCCATTTCTATTCAACATCAGACTGCAGGTTCACACTAGAGAAAATAAGCAAAAAAAGATGGGAAGGAAAAAATAAAACTATTCACACGTGACCTGACTTGTACAAAAAAACAATAAATGCAACAAAAGAAGCTTAAGACTTGTACACTGAAAAGGACAAAACATCAAGACCTAAATAGACCTTAATATTTTCAGACGGCAATATTCCCCAAAATGATGTAAAGATTCAACGTAATTCCAGTGGGCTTCTTCACAACTTTGCAAGAATTCATCTGGGAATATAACCGACCCAGAACAGCCAAAACAATCTTGAAAAAGAAGGAAGCTGGAGGATTCATATTTCCTAATTTCAAAACTCACTGAGAAGCTACAGTATCAAGACCGTGTGGTCCTGGCAAAGATCAACATGTACAGATCAACACAACAGAACTAAGAATCCAGAAATAAAACTCACACACTATGGGCAACTCATTTTTCAGAAGACAATTCAAAAGAGAGAGACCAGTCTTCTCAACAAATGGTGTTGGGACAACTGAACATCCATATGCAAAACAATGAATCTGAACCTCACCTCACATCATAAACAAAAAAATTAACTTAAATGGATCTAATATGTGTTTTTAGTATAGTACTTTGGATTTAAAAACCATTGGATTATCTAAGCTGCTGTCACTTTTAATCACTCAACCCCTCTTTCCCCAAACAATTTATTCATATAATCCAATTCCAATACTAAACAGTCCTATTTAAGCATGCTCTTCTTACCCTGCACAAGCTTGTAAACAGGCCAACATTGTCGCCAGGGTTTCTGGAGGAAGTTGAGCACTTTTGGGCTGATCCTTCTCTGGAGCAAGTCCACCCAAAATCGAAGGGCACCGTCTCTTTAAAAAAGTCATACATGCCTGGATAAAAGGCTCCTGGAAAACAGAAAATCTTTCGGTTCATTTGAAATTGATCTTAACTGCTTTCAGACTATTAAAGACAGTATAAAATCCACAAAATAACATCTTCATTGCCATTGTTTAGCTATTTTAGCCATCAAAATTTTAAAGCAGTAATAAATGGACAAATCCTGCTTACTCCATGCTCTCGAATTTTATCTGTGAGCCACTTGTCAAGTTTGAGGTATTCACGACGTGAAGCAAGTGCAGCAAGGTCAATAACAAAGGCAAATGGAGTACCATTTAGCAGCATTGACAAGGCCTAAAACAAAAGAATATCAGAAACTTTAAGTCAGAGTGTCTGGGTGGCTCAGCTGGTTAAGCCTCCTAACTTTTGATTTTGGCTCAGGTCATGATCTCAGCGTTGTGAGATCAAGCCCCACAGCACGCTCCCCGTTCAGCAGGGAGTCAGTCTACTTGAGATTCTATCCCTCTCCCTCTACCCCGTCCTGCCCCCCCCCCAACATGCATGCAACCTCTCTTAATCTTTTTTTTAATTAATAAATCTTAAAAAAACAAACTTGTAAGTCAAGCAATTAAGTATCTTTCTCACACTCCGTTCTATTCTCTGTTCCCTGATTTTATTTTCACAATCAAGTCTAAATAAAACATATTGCTAATATTTTCTTGGTCTTCATTTTTTAAATAGCTTAATTCATTGGTGATATTAGTTTTTACTTAAAGTAAGATCACATTTCAAAGATGGACGGACACATGACTTTACCCTGTGCTTCTTAAAATAATTAAACCTAAATCAGAGCAAGACACAATGCATAAATAAGGATCAATACTCGATTAAAAAAAAAAAAACTAAACTCAGACTTACTCCAACCTAAGCACAACTTCAACACCAGTACTATGCACCTACTGGTCAAAGACATCAAGTCAGACTATTTGTCAAAAGATTCCGTTAATGCTAATGAAACCTGCAAAAGGGATGAAACCCAACCAGTTTCTCCACAAATTATATCTAACATATTACATGAAATCAGTTATCCCACTTGCTTTAAAATAGCCTTGTGGGGGCGCCTGGGTGGCTCAGTCGGTTAAGTGGCTGCCTTCAGCTCGGGTCATGATCCCAGGGTTCTGGGATCGAGCCCGGCATCTGGCTCCTTACTCAGCGGGGAGCCTGCTTCTCCCCTGCCTGCCATTCTCCCTGCTTGTGCTTGCTTTCTCTGTCTCTGTCTCTCTGTCAAATAAATAAAATCTTTAAAAAATAAATAAATAGGGGGGTGGGGGGATGGGTTAGCATGGTGATGGGTATTAAAGAGGGCACGCTCTGCATGGAGCACTGGGTGTTATATGCAAAAAATGAATCATGGAACACTATCAAAAATTAATGATGTACTGTATGGTGACTAACATAACAATAATTTAAAAAATAAGTAAATAAATAAAATATCTTTGCAACTATCATAGAAGACCAAACAAAATTCAATCAAATGTACTGAGAACTGAAAACATTTTTTACCTTTTTTAAAGATTTTATTTATTTATTTGAGAAAGAACAAGAGAGGTGCACAAGCTGGGGGGGTGCTGGGGCAGACGGAGAGGGAGAAGCAAACTCCCCGTTCAGCAGGGAGCCCAACCCAGGGCCCGATCCAAGACCCCAAGACCCTGACCTGAGCCAAAGGCAGATGCTTAACCAACTGAGCCACCAAGGCACCCCCATTTCTTACCTTTCTAAAACCACTCTCCTTCCAATCCCTTTGTACTTACAAGGCAAACTGTAAATCTCAACATAATCTAGCTAAGAGTTAGTTACATCTGAATTATCCCTAACGCATCTGTATTACATGAAAAATGTTTTCTGGGGCGCCTAGGTGGTGCAGTCAGTTAAGCACCAAATTTGATTTTGGCTCAGGTCATGATCTCAGGGTCATAAAATTAAGCCCTGTGTCAGGCTCCACACTCAGTGAGAAGTCAGCCTGAGTTTCTCTCTCCCTCTGCCACACCCCATCCGCCCTGCCCTGCGCTCCCTCGCACTCTTTCTCTCTCCGAAACAAATCTTTATTAAAAAAAAGTTTTCTTTTCTCATTAATAAATAAAAGTGTTAGCCTGGGGGCGCCTGGGTGGCTCAGTCGGTTAAGCATCTGCCTTCGGCTCAGGTCGTGATCTCAGGGTCCTGGGATCGAGCCCCGCAACGGGCTCCCTGCTCTGCGGGAAGCCTGCTTCTCCCTCTCCCACTCCCCCTGCTTGTGTTCCCTCTCTCACTGTGTCTCTGTCAAATAAATAAATAAAATCTTAAAAAAAAAAAAAAAAAAAAAGTGTTAGCCTGTCCCTCCAAGCTCACCTTCAAGTCCTGGGCCACATCAAGTATTCGAGACAATTTGGCCTGGTCATACTGCTCCCCTCGCATGTACCATTCTGCCATTGCATGCATGATAAGTTGGCGGATTGAGGGAGACTGTCCCTAAGAAAAGAAATACGGGGTTATATATCAATTCTGCAAACATTTTCATAGGCACTACTGCAAATGCCCAGCTAATTTAACTTGTTACATATATGTAAAATTGAGGTGTACCCGTGCAGACATTAAGTTCAATCCTCAAGCAGTGATTGCAGGGACATTCTCTGTAGGAAAGTCAAGTTATTTCCACATCTTCCAAATGAAAGCCTGTCCCTAAACCATGGGTCATTCAGTATATGTATTTGTCCTATAAAACATCTGCCAATATATTTTCAAACAGAATAGAATACGATATGAACATGAGGATACATCAAATTTGTATAATTTCGTTATTATTAAACTACAAAATTACTGGTCTATAAATGTTTAAAACTGGTTTAAGGTAATCATTTCTCATGTTGCACAGTATAGTATTCTATCAGTATTTCTAAGAATGGTACTTGTACATTCTACAGCTAGCTTTTTCACAAATGGGAATGTTCATTTTTCTGTAATTATCCAATTTCCTTTATTTCCAGAAAACAGCCTGCCTTTGAGGCCTGATCTAAAGGCTTGTAGCTGAATGACAGAAATAAACAGTTGGAATTTAGTGAATAGTTCTCATAGAAGCAATGGCAAGGCAACTGCTACCACTATACCTAAATCACTTTCCAGTTACTGTCCTAGAGTGACAGAAGATCAAAATGAAACAAGTATTCAACAAGGAGTGAGGAGCTGCTCCTTTTTGGCCTGCCCTTTGTACCTCATAGCTGTGGCGATAAAGACCTGAAAATATCCGGGCTGCAAAGCTTCTGGATAAATGCTTGTTAAACATTCTGTAAGTTTACCCTGTAATTTGAGTCTCTAGAAATGGAGAACTGACAAATAGCACAGAACTAATAAAGCTAACATTTTTCATTTATAAACCAGAGTCGTGGGGGGCCTGGGTGGCTCAGTCGTTAAGCGTCTGCCTTCAGCTCAGGTCATGATCCCAGGGTCCTGGGATCGAGTCCCGCATCAGGCTCCCTGCTCGGCGGGAAGCCTGCTTCTCCCTCTCCCACTCCCCCTGCGTGTGTTCCCTCTCTCGCTGTGTCTCTGTCAAATAAATAAAATCTTTAAAAAATATATATATATCAGAATCTTAACAAAATTTTTTAAGTGCCTGTATATAACTACTGAGAATAAAAATGATTAAAGAAAAAAAATAGCCAAAAAAAGGTACTTGAGGGGAGCCTGGGTGGCTCAGTTGGTTAAGCGTCTGACTCTTGGTTTCAGCTCAGGTAAATGATCTCGGGGTCATGACACTGAGCCCTGTGTTGGGCTCCACGCTCAGTGGGGAGTCTGCTTGGAGACTGTCTCCCTCTGTTCCTTCCCCTACTCTCTCTCAATTAAACAAATAAATCTTTAAAAAAGGGTGGGCACTTGGTGTAAAGTGTTTGATAACTGCTTTTTCTAAAGCTTCTGCATTTGTCCTTATTAAAAATACAATAGGCCATTGGGGAAAAAATTCAATGCACAAATATATATATATATATTTTCTTTTTTTGAAGATTTTATTTATTTATTTGACAGAGAGACACAGTGAGAGAGGGAACACAAGCAGGGGGAGTGGGAGAGGTAGAAGCAGGCTTCCCGCAGAGCAGGGAGCCCGATGCGGGGCTCGATCCCAGAATCCTGGGATCATGACCTGAGCTGAAGGCAGACGCTTAGCGACTGAGCCACCCAGGCGCCCCCACAAAAAAATATTTACAGGTTAAATAAATTCTACAGACTTAGGGAGGGAAAGCACAGGGCTTAAAAGGCATTTCAGTAGAAACAAACAAAATTTAGATGCTGGGTATGGATAAAAGAGAAAATAATGTCAATTAAATTGATTTATAATCTTCCCCTATTTACTGTTAAAAAGTGACATGAGTACCTTCTGGTTCCATGATAAATAATTAAGTTCCTTACTGTTATCAAAAGCATACTGGTGCCCTAGTAGTACAGAGCTTTCATAATACTGAATTATTTATTATTTTTTTGCCTCTTCCCTCTTGTTCTTTGAAGTTTTAGACTTTAACATTCACATGATACTAAAAGATAAAATAAGCTTTATGGAAGTGCCACTTCTCTAAAGTGTCATAATTGAAGACTGACAATTTAGTTGAACATCCTCCAAAGAATGTCAGTTACTAAGAGAAAAAAATGTTCATGTCTTACCTGCCCATGCCATGCATAGTGCAAAATAATAGCAGAGTTAGGATGGTTTCCAAGGAAAATTGGCATCAGAGTGGAGATGAGCTCATGGCGCAAGGTGTGCCAAGAGGTGTTGATTTGTAGTAAGGCCAATACCAGCATGTCTGGACAGTGTTTAATAGGGAAGCTGAAGAGCTGTTTGACTTGTTCATATTGTCCCACCTCTGCAAGCCTCAGCAGAGATTCAATCAAATCCAAGCTCTTCCTAACAAGAATGGAAGTAAGATACTCTGTCAATGAAAACCTAAATATACAAAAATCTATTTTCCAAATAAGTGATACCAGCTACCACAATAAAACTGAGTTGTTGTCAATTTGAAAAATGTTTAAATTGGGGCTGTTCATATTAAAATTATATGCTGGTATACTTTCAGACTAATTTCAAAGGCAGTTCAAGTTGACAGTAAGTGATGAAGGAGAGGGGACACCACAGACCACTTTTATAATCATGGATCCTCCTTACCAAGGAGAGGAGAGATCATCAAAGATTTTTGTGATTGGTATAAAAAATAGAAATAGCATCACAGACTTTATTTAGGAATAGTCAAAAATCTGAAATATAAACATAGACCTATTTATACACACAAAAAAATTCTACACAAAAATGCAGCCTGAACACTTACTTTGGTAATGCCAAGGTCTACGTTAAGTGCTTCCTGATTTCAAGCAAGTTCAGAATTCCACAACATCCCCTATGCATTATTCTTGTCCCAACAAGCTGAATGTGGTTGACTTTAATCAAATCTCAAGAGCTTACTCTACCCTTAGTTCATGAAAACTATGGGGACAGAGATCAAATTAAATGCCATAAGGAAACATATACCCCATACCATGGGGTAGTTTAAAGGATAAAAGATCCTATTACTTTATCAAATCAATGGCAAAAATTGTATTTCAAAAAAGAGAATGAGAAAAGGAAGACTTACAGAATAAAAGAAACTACGTGAACCCTGTCTGGACTCTTCATCATACAAACTGTTAGATATTTTTGAGACAAACTTGAATGTACAGCTATGTTAAGGAATTCTTAAATGCACTATGACATTTCAGTTTTATAAAAGAAAATACTGCTATATACATTAGACTTGGCAGGAGGGGAAGAAACATCAACCAAGCCTGCATATCCAATGTTGCTAGCACCTGCGAAAAGGACGAACTTTAGAACTAACTACTGCGTGGGAGTCAATCTTTCAGAACAGGGATCAGCAAACTACATCCACAGGACCAATCCTACCTACTGCCTGTTTCAGTAAATGTTTTGTTGAAAGAACTACACCCATATTTATATTGTGCGACAATAGTTAAGCAGTTGCTACAGAGACCATCTGGCCAGAGAAGCCAGATATTAACTAACCCGTTACAGGAAGTTTACCATCTCTTGCTTTAGAAGATCTGGCAATATCTAAAGGCTTTAAATTGCCCTAAAAATCCAACCCACAGCCCCCAAAATTCAATCATCTGTTCTGTGTTGGAAAAGGGCCTCAGAAAACCAGTTAGAAAAAAAGTAAGAAAAAAGTAGTTACCTTTGGGGAGCAATCCAGCCCATGTCTCTCCCCTCTGTGCGCGCGCACACGTGCGTATGTGTGTCTGTGTGTGTCAACAGTAATGGAAGTACTTTCACCATCCTTACCTCACATTCCTACAGAGAAGTGACTTGAGTTCCAGGAGAAACGTACTGGGCCAGAGTCAGATTCTCCCTCAGAAATTAGGAATTGGAACTCAAACTAGGTAATTTAGCTGAAAGGATTAGAATTGATGGGTTGGCCATCTTGAGCTACTTACAAAGAAAAGAGAGCAAGCATATCTGTAGACATAAGAAAGGGATCTAAACTAAGGGAGAAGTACAAACCTCCTTCCAATATTTGACAGTTCAGAGAATACCCACTGGCAGACCTTAGGAGAGGAAAAACGTTAACTATCTAGTGATAAGGAAACTAAAAATAGACTTTTATCCAGCAACATCCTTCCATAAAAATTTAAAGTTTAAGAAGGCTCACTAAAAATACTGTTTCACTAAAATCTTTTAACTATGTAGTTGCTCCCTATTAATTTTGTATTGCAAAAAAAGCATAAGTGACCCTTGCAAGAAAAGCTACAGGAGAGTCTTTACCATGTGGCAATTTCTCGATTGTCATCCTCTGGTGGTGCTTTCAGAATATCAGTGGCAACCGTATGACAGGGATAGTCAGCAAAACAGAAGATCTCTGGATTTATAAGGGAATGCTGAATGAAGGAGAGCTGAGACAAGAGAAAAAAGTCCTTACTACCATAAATGACCGCAAATGCTATAAAAATCTGAAACATTTTCATCAGGCTAATCTCAATCTTATAAGAAGACAATTTTTTTTATTGTTATGTTAATCCCCATACATTACATCATTAGTTTTAGATATAGTGTTCCATGATTCATTGTTTGTGCATAACACCCAGTGCTCCATGCAGAACGTGCCCTCCTCAATACCCATCACCAGGCTAACCCATCCTCCCAACCCCCTCCCCTCTAGAACCCTCAGTTTGTTTTTCAGAGTCCATTGTCTCTCATGGTTCTTCTCCCCCTCCGATTTCCCCCCCTTCATAGAAGACAATTTGTTTTAAATCTTAATTATGTGCTTGCTCTTCAAAACCACAGACAATTCAAACACATGAAAGGTATGAGATAAATGGTTTCCGATACTTTTAGTCTGACTGTACTAAACTATGATATTCTTTTCAAAATACTGATGGTCTGTACTATTCTGCACTGTCCAAAACAAATTCTATGTTAAAAGAATATTTTAATCAATGAATAGATGGCACTATAAAAGAAGTAAGTCATTATTTGCTTCCCCTTCTACAGTTAAACACCATTCACTTACCTGGCCTTCTGCATGTTTCCAAGGTCTATATATGAGGTCTACTGGGAACACTTCCATACCTAGACCCCTCTGAATGCCATAAACCACGTTATGAAGTCCTTTACTATCACGAATTTGAAATCCAGGATGGTCCAGTTCGTAAGTTACTTCCTTAAAATTTAAACTCGGGTTCTAAAACAGAAAAACATTTCAAAATCTAATAAAAAGTGTACACATTTCTATGCTTTATCCAAAGAGCCAAACTAAATCTGAAATTAAAATGTTCTAAACTCAAAATAATCATAATCTGGAATTTCTAGAGACTTAGAAAAGTAATTCTTAATATTTAAAATAAACTGGTTCTACTAGCAAGGCACTCCAACCTTTTAGTTCATGACATACTTATGGCTGTGGGAGTGTATAATGTGGAACTCTCTCTTCCGTACTTAGTCCAACAAACAATCCCATCCCAGTTTGGCAAAACTCTTCAATTAGTGCCTCTTTGTTTTTACACCAAGATTCTACTACCTTGGCACAAAGCTGCAAAGATAAATCAATTATCCCAAATACCATTCTGATCTGATTTATTGAGAGAGAGATAGAGAACACATGCACTCGCGTGTGGGGGAAGGGCAGAGGGAGAGGGGGAGAGAGAATCTCAAGCAGACTCCATGCTGAGCACAGAGCCTGATACAGAGCTCCACCTCACAAACCCGAGATCACCACGGGAGTCAAAATCAAGTTGGACGCTTAACAGGCTGAGCCACCCAGGCACCCCCCAATACCATTCTTAATTAACTAAAGATCTCCCCTACAAAGTATACTAATTGTATGCATCAGGGAAAGTGGTCTAAATTCTTTATGTCAAAATGAAAATTCCATTAAAAAAATATTCTATGAAAAGGTATTCAAAAAAGCAGTATGAGATTCCTTAAGAAAACATAAAGCAAAGGAAACAAGTTTATAGAAGATAATTTACCACTCTGCACAAAGTACTAAGTTTATTTTATGCTTGAAAAGAAAAAGGCTTTCCACACTATCTACTTAAAACTCCCCCACTTTTTTTTTTTTTAAAGATTTTACTTATTTATTTGACAGAGTGAGTGAGCACAAGCAGTGGGAGCAGCAGGCAGAGGGAGAGGGAGAAGCAGGCTTCCCGCTGAGCAGGGAGCCCAATGCGGGGCTCGATCCCAGGACCCCGGGATCATGACCCGAGCCGAAGACAGACGATTAACGACTGAGCCACCCAGGCGTCCCTGTACTTAAAATTCCTCAAAGCATCATGGACAGTTTAGTTTTGCTCTAAGGTGACTCCTTGCAAGCCATGAACACATTAATGCTTGCTTCACAAAGCAAGGGTACAAAGAACAAACTTCAAAAGAAGTATTCACTCTAAGGTAACAACATTCAGAAAATAAGTTTTCTTTTTCTTTCTAAAATTTGTTTTAAGGACTGACTGTAACAGTACAGAACCAATAATGTACTATTAAATAGCATTATCATAGAAACGAATTTAGTAAATCCACAGGTAAGTTTGGTAAGACTGTAAGAATCCCCTGTGGTTTCTTCCTCTCACCTTTGTGGGCAATGGAGAAACAAATTGTTCACCCAAAATCAAACTGTGTTCTGCTCCCTGCCTACAAAAAAATGTACAGAAAACTCAAATATATGAGAAGAAAAAGAAGGAAGGAAGAAAAGAGGTTACTAACTCAATTGTTCAAACCCACAGTGCAGGCTCTCAGTTTTATAGCCTTTTGCACTCTCTGAAAACAGAAAATAGGTTGAGGTAACATGAAATACTGTTCTTGTCTGCAATTTTTAAAAAGAGATTATTTTCAGTAAGGCAATAAAGTACAATGATGGAACTACTGAGTGAAAAGGGCGTATTTTTCCTTTTGCATGACCACCACAGGATAAAATCAAAACATTAAGTGGTATCCATACGTAATGAAACTTATTTCCCATTTCCAAATTTTCTGCCAAGATCAAGTATTATTTTTTCCTATTAATAAAGGAGAATAAATCTGAATACTATAAATCCATCCACTATCAAGAAAAATTTAAAAACCCATGATGTTGTTAATAAGAATGCCATATAGAGGGCGCCTGGGTGGCTCAGTCGGTTAAGCGTCTGCCTTTGGCTCAGGTCATGATCCCAGGGTCCTGGGATCGAGTCCTGCATCGGGCTCCCTGCTCTGTGGGGAGCCTGCTTCTCCCTCTCCTTCCCACTTCTGCTCTCTATCTCTCTCTCTCTCTAATAAATAAAATCTAAAAATAAAATTAAAAAAAAAAAAGAATGTCATATAGACAACTGTAACCCAATTATACCGATAAATTACAAACACAGAAAACTAAAAATGAGAATTAGGATAAATGTCCTGACACCTTATAAGGAATATTATTGTTATACATATATATATACATAGTCTTCAAAGTTGTATTTTGTTCCTTGCCATTTTATGGATGAGACTGAAGATATTACATATATCCTGACTCCACTATTCTCCCACTGACTACACTTTATCACTCCCTTTTAAATTCTCAAGGTTTCATTCCTACATGTTTTATTTAAGCATTTTAACATTTTAGGAGAGGTACTTTGTTTATCTGGGGGCAAATTATTTAGTTTGTGGATATTTTAGAAGTGGAAGTAGTAAGAGAAGTATGCATTTTATTATCCTTATCCACCATAAACAAGATAGCAGAATTTTTGTTGCACTTTCCATAAAATATGCAGAAGGCCTCCCTTCTCATTAATTCTTTAAACAATCATTACTGTGCACTAAATTTGTTCCTCCAAAATAACCACACACCAGGATTCCACCAAATCACCTCAGCAGTGCCACTCAGAATTGCACAGCAACAACTCCTAATGAACAAAACTGGTATTTGATTATGAACCATCTCCAGAACATAATCACCTTGTAAAGTTCATTACTTTAGAGCCAATGAAGTCGGGAACCCCAAAACATTGCTGCTCTCATTCGGCTGAGCATTTATTAAAATTTGCTTTCTTCAGGCTCTATCATATTACATCATGAAAGTAAAATCATGATTACATGTACTCACCAGTTCCTTGAGAACATCAATCAAGACTTCTACATTCCATGTGTGTGCCTGTGCTCCATCACTTTTATCTTTTCCATCACTCCAGATCCCACTGCCAGGAGCAGAGATACTCTGTACAAGTAAAATTTGAATTAAACAAACCCAAATACTTAATGTGTTCAGCTATGGTTGGTAGAACAATCAATCATACTGTAATTTAGTAAATAAAATAAAGGAGGTCCAGGATATTAATTCACACTGTAAAATAGCTGATTTCTATATTTACCTGTAATGGAATTCCATCTGTCAATCCTGAATGAGTTCGAGCCATCATCCCCAAAACCCTGGCAACCTGGGCAGCTGTGACCTCCCGAACACCAAATTGCATGATTATATTGCGACATTCTTCAATACTGAAACAGAAATTAAACCTCAGGAAAACGCTACCACCTTCAATACCAAGGTTAAGTCCTTAGATTTTTACTAATAGAAGCTTCATTCCATGTTATTTTATATAGCTAGGAATATAAAAAGCACCTACTTAACTAAGAATATGGGAAAACTTTTCCTTTTCACTGTATCTATATGAGAAGATGGGTATTAGCCTAATCGCTTATGGTAATCACTTCATAATATACGTAAATCAAACCATATATGTAAATCAAACCATCATGCTATATGCTTGAACTTGTACAGTGATGTATATCAATTATTGCTCAATAAAACTGAGGAAAAAAAGAAAATGGAAAAAGTTTAGAAGATCAATGGAAGAAAATTCGAGCCAAGAGTAATGATTATCTTTCACTAAAACAAAATTAAATTCCTCCATCCTCAGTATGAATCAAAATTAAAATACTGATACTTAGGGCACCTAGGAGGCTCAGTTGGTTAAATATCGACTCCTGATTTCGGCTCACGACATGATCTCAAGGTCATGACACAGAGCCCAGTGTGGAAATTAAGATTCTCTCTCTCCCTCTGACCCTCCTCCACCCACTATATATATATATATTAAAATAAAATGAAATGCTGATACTAAAGGTGAGTTTGATTATTCTGATATGTACAAAGCCTTGAAAATGTATCCTAACTCTTCTACTTTGCTCCTTGAAAGTTTAACTAAACAAAGTTTTATGCCAGGCACAATTTCACACCCAACAAATATATTTTCAAAAATAACTGGAAATTGGGTTTCTATGAAGAGTTTGAAAAACATTAAAAGTTACACTTAAAGTCAAAGCAGAACGCATTAATACCCTTAATTAACTCTCAAGAAAATACTGATAATCCATTTTATCACAGTCATAAGTGCTACTAACAGGGTGAAAGTTATTTCCTTTGGTGTCCCTAACAAGAGAGAAAAACATTCAAGAGGCAGCTATGTTAAACAAGGAGAAAAGGAAGGTTGTAGAAAATGAAGGCACAGTGGGGATTTGAAGGTACAGCGAGGTTAGAGAAAATCAAACACGTAGGTAGGAATTGATACAATTTCCATAAACACTTGCATCAATGCTCTCCCTTTCCTCCAAAAGCTAAAACTATCTATCCTGGCAACTAGACTAGGAACCTCTGATTTCTAAATTTAAGAAACTAGGGGAGGAGAAGGAAATAAAAATTTAGCCACCAGAGTACTTATACCTGTAACCAAAACTAATACAGGCATACCTGGGAGATTTTTGTGGGATTAGTTAGTTCCAGATGACCACAATAAATCAAATCAAATGAACTTTTTCATTTCCTGATGTACGTTATGTTTACACTATACTGTAGGTCTACTGCATGTGCAACAGCATTATTGTACATACCTGAATTAAAAAATACTTTTTCGCTAAAAATTGCTAGCCGTCATCTGAGCTTTCGGTGAGTTGTAATCACTGATGACAGATCACCATTAACAAACACAGTAATGAAAAAGTTTGAAATATTGTGAGAAATGTCAAAATGTGACACAAAGCAATAAGCAAATGCTGTTGGAAAAATGGTGCCAACAGACCTGCCTGACATGGAGTTACCACAAACTTCAGTTTGGGAAAAAAGTGCAGTATCTGTGAAGCACAATAAAGTGAAGCATATAAAATGAGGTATGCCTGTATGTGGAAAATTAAATTTAGAAGCAAAACTTTAGAAGCAATACTCCTCAGAGGCAAAGACGATGGCACATTAACTAATCTTAGGAACTTGCCTTAAAGAATTACATCATATGTGGCACGAGAGTTATCAGAAGTTTAGTTATGTTTTACTACCAACCTTGAACAAAAGCCATAGCCTACTTCCTGCATAAAATCAGCCAAGGAGCTCTCCATCATGGTTTTAGCTACCCCTCCGGAATCAGGCAGGATCCTGTCCATTAGAATGTCCCGTTTTTCAGGGTATAAAAGTGGTGCAAGCACCACGGGACAGCGTTCCTGGGGAAAATCTGAAGGAGAAAAAGAAGATCACAACTGCTATACTGATTAAAAACAAACTATCCCCATTTACTCTCTCTAAAAGCCCCCCAAACCTGAAACTTCCACAAGTTCATTTTCAAAGTTTTTTTCAGTTTTTTCCAATCCAGCGAGCTCAAGTTATGACCTTAACACCAATTCCAAAATATGAATGTTTTCGCATCACAAAAATTGCTTGGGTATATTTGTAAGTTTTTGTATTAGGATCCCAATACCTAGTGACCATAGTCTGGTTTCTCTTCAGATCGTAGAAATCTTCCATCTTTTACCGATACCTAGTGACCAATTCACATCCTAAATATTACCTCAAATTTTCACAGTAGGAGTCTCAGTTCCCATACAAAGAAGACATCAGAGATAATTAGAATATCACAGTCTATTTATTTCACTTACAAGAAAAAAATTTTTCACTGTGAAAGTTAATGCAGTTTAAAATTAAACTATATAGGGGGCACCTGGCTGGCTCAACTGGTGCAGCATGGGACTCTTGATCTTAGGATTGTGAGTTCAAGCCTCTCATTGGGTGTAGAGATTACTTAAATAAGTAAACTTTAGAAAATTTTAAATTAAGGGGCACCTCGGGGTGCCTGGGTGGCTCCGTTGGTTAAGCGACTGCCTTCTGCTCAGGTCATGATCCCTGGGTCCTGGAATCGAGACCCGCATCGGGCTCCCTGCTCGGCGGGAAGCCTGCTTCTCCCTCTCCCACTCCCCCTGCTTGTGTTACCTCTCTCGCTGTCTCTCTCTCTCTCTCTCTCCCTCTGTCAAATAAATATTTTTTTAAATTTAATTAATTAATTAATTAATTAAGGGGCATCTGGGTGGCTCAGTCAGTTAAGTGTACAACTCTTTTTTCATGTCAAGTCATGGTCTCAGAGTCCTGGGACTGACCCCTGTGCTCAATGGGGAGTCTGCTTCTCTTCTCCCTCTCCCTCTGCCCTTCCCCCCAGCTGGTGTGCATTTTCTTTCTCTCTCAAATAAATCTTTTAAAATATTTTTTGAACTCAACTATAAAAAGTAACAGTGAAAATGGATAGTGGTTAGTGTATAATCCAAGATTTGTTTTAAAAAGACTACTCATTTCTATAAAACAAAGATCAGAGAAAAGAAGAACATCAACAATAGGACCAGGAGTTATCTCAGCATAGCAATTCAAATAGCCCAAGAAGTAGAGTGGGCATATCAATAATGACCAATTTTTTAAAGTAAAAAGAGTATGTCACAACAATGCAGTCTCCATTACCCTAAAGGAGAAAAAAAGACTACATGGAAACATACCAAGTCTTAACTGAGATTGTTATCTATAGAACAAGATTATTGAAGTTATGTTCCTTTCCCATGAGGCTTTAATCACTTTCCTATGTGAAAGTGATTATCACAAAATTCTCTCTTAAAAAATTACCAACTTAAGTATAGAAAAGTAAATCATGGTCTTCACTTGTATTCTAAAATCCTTCTGTCGTGTGTTTGTGTTCATCCAAAGAAATCATCTTTTGTAGGCAATAGACACTCCTTTACCTCTGCGCAGCGTCTTAAGAAAAGCGTCTATTTGTTCCTGTCCAACTCCAAAGGCTCCCTTCTGCCCAAAGAGGAGATGGGAGAGGAGGAGATGTAGGACCTCTATTGCTATATCTTGGAAGCCACCTTCTTGATTTCCACTGACGTCTGCGTCAATGTAAGAACGCAGAAGATCAGGAAGCTTCTGTTTGATAAACTGGGCAGCTGGAAGTCAGGTAAACCAAAAACCACAAGTTACTATTGCACCACAATAGGTAAAAAGTCCCATCAGAACACAGATGACCACCATTCTCATTCACCAACTCACCCCTCACCCTCTGATGTTTTCACAGCTGTAGTCAGCAGGTATAAAATAAGAGGCCAATTGCCAGGGACCGGGTGGGATGGAGAATTGTTCAGTGGGTACAGTGTTTCAGTTTTGCAAAATGAAGAAGTTTCAGACATCTCTTACACAATGTGAATATAGTTAACACTACTAAACTATACACTTAAATATGGTTTTGAAGGTAGGTTTTATAATGTTTTTACCATACATACATTCATAAGACAGACCAAAAGAAAATAATCTTAGATTCTATCTTACTCTCTAATCTATGGAGCCTCAAGATTCAAAAACTCGTGGATTTTAAAGAAATAACTTCACTACAGGATCTTTAAGAAAAAAAGAACTTACCAAAACCTCTGAGATCTGAGCTGGAAGAATTTAAGAGGGCAAGGCCAAAAATTACCTGAAACAAGAGGGGTTAGATTGATCAAAGAGTCAAGTAACTGTTTGTAATTCCAATTTTGCCTCTCTCTCTTCTTAAATCACTTACCTCTTGTACTTTGCTTAACTTGAGAACTTTACTCAGCTGGGCAAATAAGTGGGGTGCAGGCTTTAAACTCTGAAACAAACCAAACTTTATTTTAAAACAAGAAGAACTTAAAAAAAAAAGAACTTACAATTTTCAAGAAGTTTTATAAACATATCTATTCACCCAATTATGGTGCTACACAGAAGTGACAGAATTCTGTAGTCATGATAGAAACAATACCTCATGTCCTAGGACTGTGAACTGACAATCTTAAGCCTTCACATGATCTGGTTTTAGTAAGTTTCTACTTATTATCAAACTAACTGTCTTGATTTTGCTAGAAAACTAAAAAACCCCGAACTACCTACTACAATTTTCAAATTAAGACCTGTCATTATGAGATCAAGGTTTAAGGCCTTTTTAGAAAGTCACGTTCTTAGGACTACTCAAGATAAAAGCAATACCAACCTTCTGATAGTGCAATGGATTATCAATGGCATAGGACAGCGTCGAGATAAAATTTGGCTTTGTAATCAGCGACGCACACTCCTGAATCAGAAACTGAGTCTTTAAAAATAAAAAGTGAATCTTCATTAGCACTAACATTCATCTTCACAAACATAGAGGTGCTCAGAACACTAATTGTATATTGTTTCTATACATTATCAAAATTACCTCTTTAAAAATCCCATTTAAACTACTTAGAGTCTACGAGCAGTAAGTTAACACCAACACCTCTACAGAATAGTTTCCCTTGACAAGATAACTATAAGGAACAATATAATGACAAACTACTACCAGACTGAAAATTAAGCCAAAGAAATTCTTTCTAGAAAAAGAGATCCCCTCTCTGCCTTACTTGTCAAGCAAGACTTCCCCCACATTCCTGCTTCCTGGAGGCAGGTCTGATTCCCAGCAATCTAAGCCTGACCTAGGTAGCTATTAATGGTCTGCAGCCAGGCAGGAGAAGGGAAGGACAAAAAAAAGGACAAGTCCCAACACCTTCTAGCCGTTCAGGTAAAATTATCTCTGGATGTTCTGTAGGTGTATTTGCTACACAATGCCCAAAATGCAATTCATTAAACAACTAGATCTAAGTAAACATAAACTCTGTAAGCCCCAATACCTGATGAAAATCTTTGCCACTGCTTTTACCATCGCCACTGAAATCCACATGCGAAAATAGGCAGCGTAATAAATGCCTGTCTGCCTCAGGACCGTGCCGATTCACAATCTAGAAAGACGAAAAATACGAATTTGTAGACACCATTAAGAAGAATTAAAAAAAAATCTCTAGGCAAAATCCCAAATTACATTAATTGTTCATTCTGAATAAGAGTTATAGGAATTAATGAAATAGACGTACAGGTATTTTATAATTATATGTTTTTTAAATGCTTCCTACAGTCACTGGCAGGAAAAAATAGAAGAAATTAATTAGTCCATATAAATAACTGTGTGTACTTTGGTCAATATCTAAACCAAAACACCAAGTAGCATAAATGACATGTAGTAAGAATGCAGAGTTTTTGTTTCTTTTTTTTTTTAAGTTATAATGCAACAATTCTGTAACTGGAGTTATGAAAATACCACTTTTTCTATGCATTATTTATGCCCTAAAAATGTAACTTGAAATCTCTCTAACACAACTGTAACTCTTTCCAATAGCCTACAAGGCAACTCCCTAAAAAACCAGTCTGGGGACACGGGGTGGCTCAGTGGGTTAAGCATCTGGCTCTTGATCTCAGCTCAGGTCTTGATCTCAGGGTTTTGAGTTCAAGCCTCGAATTTGGCTCCACACTGGGCGTGGAGCTTACTTAAAAAAAGATAAATACACAAAAATTTTTAAAAAGTCTGATTTCAGTACTTTAGATGCTGCCCTCAAGCTCCATTAGTTTCTTGCTGTTTCTCAAATTTATCAATGTTTGTACTTGTTATTCTAATTAGAAAGCTTCAGTTATCTACACATGGGCTGTTCTCTCAGTTCCTTTCATAACTACATGACCAGCCCCATCATCACCCCTTCACCCTGCTTTACTTTTCCCCATAGAGCTTATGACCACCCGGTAATTTATTTTCTATGTCCCTCACTAGACTTTAAGTTGCACAAGAGAGGGAATTTGAGTAGCTGTGCTCACTTCTTCGCACCTAGAAAAGAGCTTAGCACACAATAAGTAGAGTAATCACTTGTTTATTAAATGCTTTTTAAAAATAATACAAATAATATTTTCTTACACTTTAGGCTAAGTATGATCCTGAGATTCTTTGGTTTAATCTTCAACAACTCTGCAAAATTTACTGCAATTTTATAGATGAAGAGATGAACACTTATATCAGACTACACGAGCCTTAAATCCCATAGTGGATGAGCTGAGAAATCAGAATTTATAGCCCAACTCCAAAGCCTATGCGTTTTCCACTGAATCATGATTATGTGGTACCTGGCTAAGTTATTTGAGTTTCAGTTTTCCCCACGCAGAAAATGCAGGGGGTTAAATAAGACCAATTTTTACACTGTCTCACAGACATCTTAAAGTTAAAAATCAATAAAATCAGATAATTAAGTAAGAACCTCTACATATCTAAAAATTACTGTGAACCTATTCACAATATATTGTTTCTATGGGTTCTTACAGTTCCTTAAGTCCTGTAAAAACAGAGATTATTTTTTCCTATCCCCCAGAATGCTAAAAACATCTTAAAGAGGCAATTCCAATTAATCAGGAATAAAATTACTTCTGTTCCAACCAAATGGACCTCTCCCTCAAATGAACAAGAATATTTGGCTTTGGGGTCCCTGGGTGGCTCAGTTAAGTGTCTGCCTTTGGCTCAGGTCATGATCCCAGGGTCCTGGGATCGAACCCTGCATCGGGAATCTCCGCTCAGCAAGGAGCCTCCTCCCTCTCCCTGGCGCTCTGCCTACTTGTGCGTGTGTGCTTGCTCTCTCTCTCTCTCTCTGTCAAATACATAAATAAATAAAATCTTTAGGAAGAAAAAAAAAAAAGAATATCTGGCTTAACAAATATTTGAGTACATACTAGATACTATTCAATACAGCAAGAGAGACCAATGGGCTCTGTAGCTCTCATGAAGTATGTTCTCATAGGGGAAAAAAGTATGAAGAATTTCTGATATTAACTGTCATTTAAAAAAACAAAACAAGGTTATGTGATATGGATAGGAGAGGAGAATGGTACATCAGAAAGGCCTTCCTAATGATGTAACATATAAGCTGAGACTTAAAATACTGAGGTAACAACCACCACAGATAGAGCTTGAGGAAAGATCATTTGAAGCAAAAAGTAAATAGTATCCAAATGCATTTAATAACCAAAAAAAAAGGTCACAGGGAATCAAGAGCCTAGATCACGGTTAATGAACCTACTGACTTATCTGTTGCTGTTAAACCAATCTAAAAACTGGAAGAGATATTCCACTACACTATCAATGACCAAAAAAACAAACAAACAAAACAGGGGCACCTGGGTGGCTCAGTCAGTTAAGCGTCAGACTCCTGGTTTCAGCTTGGGTCATGATCTCAGGGTTGTGGGATCGAGCCCCACGTTAGGCTCTGCACTCAGTGTGGAGTTTGCTTCAGATTCTTTCTCCCTCCTCCTCTGCCCCTCCCTGCTCGCGCGCGCTCTCTCTCAAATAAAATCTTTAAAAAACAAAAAAATGTTGGGGCACCTGGGTGGCTCAGTCGTTAAGCATCTGCCTCCGGCTCAAGTCATGATCCCAGGGTCCTGGGATCCAGCCCCACAACGGGCTCCCTGCTCAGCGGGAGGCCTGCTTCTCCCTCTCCCACTCCCCCTTGCTTGTGTTCCCTCTCTCACTGTGTCTCTGTCAAATAAATAAATAAGATCTTTAAAAAAAAAAGTTTTCAGTTTTTGTTTTAACTTGAAAAGGAATATATTTTCCAAACCTCCCTTCTTATCCTTCACATTTACTTCTACAATATTACATAATTTTACAATTGCTTTTATAGCCAATCTTACCAACAACCCTAAGAAGTACAAACAATACCATATTACAGACAAAGTTTTTTTTTTTTAGAAAGTCCAGGTTGCAATGACTAAAAAATGTCACGCATAACTTACAGGGTAGTGGTAGGATCAGAAGCTGTGTTGTTTTTTTTTTTAACTGTTAGGTGAATAGAATATTCATTCAGTGATACTATGCTGCCCTTCACTAGAAGCAACTGTTTTGTTTTCTAAAACAGAAGTGCTATTTTAAAAGCATAATCTTGGGGGCGCCCGGGTGGCTCAGTCGTTAAGCATCTGCCTTCAGCTTGGATCATGATCCCAGGGTCCTGGGACAGAGTCCCCCATTGGGCTCCCTGCTCTGCGGGAGGCCTGCTTCTCCCTCCCCCACTCCCCCTACTTGTGTTCCCTCTCTCGCTGTGTCTCTGTCAAATAAATAAAAAAATCTTTAAAAAAATAAAAGCATGATCTTGGATTGCAAAGATGTTGAAATAAAACCTTGATCCCACAAGATCAAGCCCCATGCACTTTCACTTAAAATTTAAACCATTCCACCCATTGGACACGGGAGACCAGTAAAATTATTCAAAGTTTTAGTTAAGTACATTACAATCTGATAATAAAATCTTTAGGCTATATTAAAAATAAATTAACTGTAGGGCGCCTGGGTGGCTCAGTTGGTTAAGCGACTGCCTTCGGCTCAGGTCATGGTCCTGGAGTCCCTGGATCGAGTCCCGCATCGGGCTCCCTGCTCGGCAGGGGGTCTGCTTCACCCTCTGACCCTAACCCCTCTCATGCTCTCTGTCTCTCATTCTCTCTCTCTCAAATAAATAAATAAAATCTTAAAAAAAACTAAATAAATAAATAAAACTGTATCAAATGCAATCTACAATACTTCTATAATGATCTGATCTGTGGCTAGAGTAACAAATTCTCATCTAGAAGTCACATATTAAGAGGGACATTAACAAATAGTGCATTTACAATGGTAGAGATTCAGAAAATCATGTGAAATGGTTAGAAAAATGGGGCACTATTTGCCCTAGAGAACACATGAGAAAGAATTAAAGACTTAATTGTGTGAAGGGTAATTACATGAAATAATAAATCTTATACAGAAAAAGAGCCTCAAACATTTATTTTAGCTCATTGTAAGGAAATTCCTAGTAAGGCTGTCCATAAATGGTAATGATTAATCTTACGAGGTAGT
Source organism: Halichoerus grypus (assembly GCF_964656455.1). NCBI lineage: Eukaryota > Metazoa > Chordata > Mammalia > Carnivora > Phocidae > Halichoerus > Halichoerus grypus. The sequence goes on along the minus strand of NC_135726.1, from coordinate 25,570,552 downwards.
CAACTAACTTCCATAGTGAGAATCCCTTTCTATTAATCCCTGTTAAATCTTTCCTTGGGTGGAATATTGATAAAGCAGTAGCTTTCTGATGATTTGTGCCTGCAACAACAGCAAAAAGCCCAAGATTTTACACAATTATAAGGTACCAAATTTGGGGGCACCTAGGTGGCTCAGTTGGTTAAGCTCAAGTCATGATCTCAAGGTTATGAGATAGAGCCTTGAGCCCTGAGTTGGCTCTGCACTGTGCATGAAGCTTAAGATTCTCTCCCTCTCCCTCTACCACTCCCCCACTTCAAAAAAAAACACACCAGATTTTTAAAATTTAAATTGAAGGCAGTAACTCTCTACATTACAATGATCACAGTTTTAGACTCTAATATACGCTATAGAACTAATGAAGCATCGTGGTATTTTTCATACTTGTTAAACAATTTTAACTCTTAAAAATATTAATTCTATTTTTATTCTATTTTATTTAAAAATATTAATTCTATTTTTATATTATCTGTATGAATACTTTGGGTTACTTTATAAAAAATAGTGCATTTATCTGAAACAGTTTACTGGGGCGCCTGGGTGGCTCAGTTGGTTAAGCGACTAGACATAGACTGCGCATCGGGCTCCCTCCTCAGCGGGGAGTCTGCTTCTCCCTCTTGTGCTCTCGCTCCCAAATAAATGAAAAATAAAATCTTTAAAAAGTTTACTATATTGAAAAAACATGAAAAAACTGTGCAGCAAATATACAGGGTAGTTCTAACATAAAAATAATTTAAAGGACAAAACTTTCAAACTTCTAAGTAGAAGATGGTGGAACTTTAGTACTTTTTTGTTCTTGAATAACAAAAAACTTTTTAATTTCCATTTCCAATAAAACATACTCTTGAAAGGGGCACCTGGGTGGCTCTGTTGTTAATAGTCTGCCTTCGGGGGGCGCCTGGGTGGCTCAGTCGTTAAGCGTCTGCCTTCAGCTCAGGTCATGATCCCAGGGTCCTGGGATCGAGCCCCACATCGGGCTCCCTGCTCTGCGGGAAGCCTGCTTCTCCCTCTCTCACTCCCATTGCTTGTGTTCCCTCTCTCACTGTGTCTGTCTCTGTCAAATAAATAAATAAAATCTTAAAAAAAAAAAAAAAAAATAGTCTGCCTTCGGCTCGGGTCATGATCCCAGGGTCCTGGGATCGAGCCCCGCATCGGGCTCCCTGCTCAGCAGGAAGCCTGCTTCTCCCTCTCCCGCTCCCCCTGCTTGTGTTCCTTCTCCCCCATCTCTCTCTCTCTGAAACATACTCTTGAAAAAAGTCCAGAGAGAAAAGGAAGATAGTTCATTATTACCACCTCAAATGACAGACTAAATCATCAGAATTCTGAGACTGATAATTCCAGAAATAAAAATGTCTAGGACTGATAAATGTCCCAAAACATATATCATTATCCTTTATTCAAGTGATGAATCTGGGGCAAGATGAGCCATTAAAAGAGACTATCCATTTAGAAACCTAGATCAACTACTTTAAAAAATGACAACCAGAAACCACATTTCTAATGATGTAATGTATGGTGATTAACACAACATAATTAAAAAAACTAAATTGCTTTTTGAATAAAAGTTGTTTTACAGGGGCGCCTGGGTGGCTCAGTCGTTAAGCGTCTGCCTTCGGCTCAGGTCATGATCCCAGGGTCCTGGGATCAAGCCCCGCATCGGGCTCCCTGCTTGAAGGGAAGCCTGCTTCTCCCTCTCCCACTCCCCCTGCTTGTGTTCCCTCTCTCGCTGTGTCTCTGTCAAATAAATAAATAAAATCTTAAAAAAAAAAAAAAAAAGTTGTTTTACAGATTTAACTCTGGGAACAAAAACTTTACCTAATTACCAAGCAAAATTAAATTATTAAGAAAGTGGGTGGCTCAGTCGTTAAGCATCTGCCTTCGGCTCAGGTCATGATCCCAGGGTCCTGGGATCGAGCCCCGCATTGGGCTCCCTGCTCCGCAGGAAGCCTGCTTCTCCCTCTCCCATTCCCCCTGCTTGTGTTCCCTCTCTCGCTCTCTGTCAAATAAATAAATAAAATCTTTAAAAAAAAAAAAAAAAGTATTCCCTAAATACTGAAAATAATACGAAAACAATGAAGCCAAAGCTATATCCAATTGGTGGTATAACTATGCCAAGAACTACTCTAAATAACTTTAATACATTAATTTGATGGTACATCTCTGGTGAGATACATAGCCATATCTCATTTTATTGCACTTCACTTTATTGCACTTTGCAGGTAATGTTTTTTGTTGTTCAAACTGAAGGTCTGTGGCAACTGCGTATCAGTGCCATTTCTGCAAAAGCACTTGCTTATTTCTTGTCTCTGTGTCACATTTTGGTAATTCTCACAATTATTTCAAATTTTCCCATATTTTTTTTTAAGATTTTATTTATTTTTTTAAGATTTTATTTATTTGACAGAGAGAGACACAGCGAGAGAGGGAACACAAGCAGGGAGAGTGGGAGAGGAAGAAGCAGGCTTCCCGCTGAGCAGGGAGCCCCATGCGGGGCTCGATCCCAGGACCCTGGGATCATGACCTGAGCCGAAGGCAGACGCTTAACAACTGAGCCACCCAGGTGCCCCAAGATTTTATTTATTTATTTGACAGAGAGAGACACAGTAAGAGAGGGAACACAAGCAGGGGGAGTGGGAGAGAGAGAGGGAGAGGGACAAGCAGGCTTCCCACTGAGCAGGGAGCCCAACGTGGGGCTCGATTCCAGGACCCTGAGATCACGATCTGAGCCGAAGGCAGATGCTTAACAACCAGGCGCCCCTTCCCATTATATTTCTTATGCTAATCTGTGATCAGTGATCTTTGATGTTACTACTGTATTTGTTTCGGGGCACCTTGAACTATGGCCATGTAAGACGGCAAACATAATAAAGGTCATGTGTTGTGATTACTCCATCAACTGGCTGCTCCCCCAAACTTTCCCTCTATTACTTGAGACACAGCAATATTGAAATTAGACCAGGCCTCCTAAGAGTTGAAGAGCGAAACTTATCTCACTTGAAATAAAAAGATAGAAATGATTAAGGTTAGTTGAGAAAGGCATGTTGAAAGTCAAACAGGCCAAAACTAGTCCTCTTGTGCTTAAGTCACCCAAGGTGTAAATGCAAACAAAAAATTTCTTAAAGTAAATTAAAAGTGTTACTCCAGTGAACACACAAATGATAATAAGAAAGCAGAAGAGTCGGGCGCCTGGGTGGCTCAGTTGGTTAAGCGACTGCCTTCGGCTCAGGTCATGATCCTGGAGTCCCTGGATCGAGTCCCGCATCGGGCTCCCTGCTCGGCAGGGAGCCTGCTTCTCCCTATGAGCCTCACCCCTCTCATGTGCTCTCTCTCTCTCTCTCATTCTCTCTGTGTCAAATAAATAAATAAAATCTTTAAAAAAAAAAAAAAAAAAAAGAAAGCAGAAGAGTCTTATTGCTGGTATGGAGAAAGTTTTTGTGGTCTACATAGATCAAACCAGCCACAACATTCCCTTAAGCCAAAGCCTAATAGAGAGCAAGGCCCTAACCTGTCTTCAATTGTATAAAGCCTAAGATAGGTGAGGAAGCTGCAGAAGAAAAATGTGAAGCTAGCAGAGGTTGGCTCATGGGGTTTAAGGAAAGAAACAGTCTCCATAAAAATACAAAGTGAAGCAAAGGCTGATGTAGAAGCTACAAGTTATTCAGAAGATCTGGCCCGATAATGAAGGCGGCTACAGTAAACAGATTTTCAATGCAGATGGAAACAGACTTCTATTAGAAGAGATGCCATTTAGGACTTCCATAGCTAGAGAGAAGTCAATGCCTGCTTCAAAGGACAGGCTGACACTCTTGTTAGGGACTAATGCAGCAGGTGACTGTAAGTTGAAGCCTAAGTTCACTTACCATTCTGAAAATCCTAGGGCTCTTACAAATTATGCTAAACTGACCCTGCCTGTGCACTCTAAATGGAACAAAACCCTGGAGGACAACACATTTGTTTACGACATGGTTTACTGAATATTTGAAGCTAACTGTTGAGACATACTATTCAGAAAGAGATTTCTTTCAAAATATTACTGATCCTTGACAATGCACAGTCACCCAAGAGCTATGATGAAGATGTATAACAAGATTAATGTTGTTTTCATGTCTGCTAACACAATATCAATTCTGCAGCCCATGGATCAAGTAGTCATTCCGACTTTCCAGGCTTACTATTTAAGAAATACGTTTCTTGGGGCGCCTGCGTGGCTCAGCCATTAAGCGTCTGCCTTCAGCTCAGGTCATGATCCCAGGGAGCTGGGATCAAGCCCCGCATCAGGCTCCCTGCTCAGCGGGAAGCCTGCTTCTCCCTCTCCCACTCCCCCTGCTTGTGTTCCCTCTCTTGCTTTGCCTCTGTCAAATAAATAAAATCTTTAAAAAAAAAAAAAAAAAAGAAATACGTTTCTTAAAGCTAGAGCCACTACACATAGCAGTATCTTTAATGGATCTGGGCAAAGTAAACTGAAAACCTTCTGGGAAGGATTTACCATTCTAGATGCCATCCAAGAAGAACATTCATGATTCATGGGAAGAGGTCAAAATATCAACATTAACAGGAGTTAATGGAAGATGATTCCAACCCTCAAGGATTACTTCAGGGTTGCTGAAGGCTTCAGTGGAAGAAGTAACTGCAGATGTGGTAGAAATAGCAAGAGAACCAGAACTGGAAGTGGAGCCTGATGATGTAACTTAATTGCTGCAATCTCATGATAAAACTTTAACAGATGAAGAGTTGATTCTTTTGAATGAGCAAAGAAATTTTCTTGAGATGGAATTTACTCCTGGTGAAGATACTGAATGACAACAAAGTTTAGAATATTACATAAACTTAGCTGATAAAGCAGCAGAAGGATTTGAGAGGGCTAAAATGTTTTTAAGATTTTATTTATGTACTTATTTATTTGAGAGAGAAAGCATACACAAGCAGGAGGAGAAGCAAAGGAAAATGAACAGCAGACTCCACGCTGAGCACGGAGTGCAATGTGGGGCTCCATCTTACGAACCTAAGAGTTTATGACCTGAGCCAAAATCAAGAGTTGGACGCTCCACCAACTGAGCCACCAAGGTGGCCTAGGACTGACTCCAATTTTGAAATAAGTTCTACTGTGGGCAAAATGCCATCAAAGAACGTCACATGCTACAGAGAAATCAATCATGAAAGGAAGAATCAATCAATGTGGCAAACTTCACTGTTGTCTTATGTTAAAAACTGCCACAGCCACTCCAACCTTTCAGCAACCACCACCCTGGCTAGTCAGCAGCCATCGACAGAAGGCAAGACCTTCCACCGGCAAAAAGATTAACCTTGCTGAAAGCTTATATGATGGTTAACATGTTTTAGCAATGAAGTATTTTTTAATGGATGTATGTACACTTTTTAGACATAATGATATTACATACTTAACAGGCTATACTACAGTATAAATGGGACTTTTAAATTTCACTTGACTCACTTTATTGCAATGGTCTGGAACCAAACTCACATTATCTTTGAGATACGCCTAGGGATACCTCTGCGATACCCTAAGGGTTCCCCCCCTTCCCCCCTACCTCCCAAAAAAGTAAACTATTTTCCATAATCATAGTGCTGTTAACAGTGTCAGGACTGTTAGTCTGAAACTCTTGATTGTGCAGTGTGGAATAGAATAAATGATTTTTTTTAATCACTGAAAACTAGGTTTTGTGCATGGGGAAAAACGGAGATTTCAAATCATGAACTGAAGGTAAATTGGGAATATCAGTAGTATCAGTATGAATTCATGGTGTATTTTCTCTTTACCTCGGTCTACTGAAAGGCCTAATAATGAACAACTGATCATCAGTAAGCAATACAAGTGTTGAAATAACTTTCTAGGCCCAAAATGGTGCCATTCCTGCCCAGGATGCCATGTCAGCAAACCAAAACTTAGATAACTTTCGAGTCCCTGTAAATGCTCCACTTGACCAGAAATGCAGCATATTTAGGTGACCCCAAAGGCCAAGCCAACTCTGGGCCTTCTCACCTTAAACAAGGTTGACTATGTGGCCCCAGCCAACCAAATGTTTCACATTTGTCTCTTCTTTTTTGTTATTCTGTAAAAATAGCTTCTTGCCTTCTGCCCCACTTTGCAGTTCTCCTAATGGGGACTGTTCAGTTAATGAAGTACTAAATAAAGTTTGTTTGCATCACCTAAGCTCTCTTCTTGAATCACTTTTTAACTCGAGAGATGATCTCCATATACCATTTCCCACTAAAATAAAACCAAGCTAATACCAGGTGGTAAGTAAAAAATACACAAGATGAATCTACAATATTTTAGTTTCCAGTGTTTCTGAAATGACATCAAGGACTATAAATACTACAAAAATAGGGGCAGGGGGTGGGAGGATGGGTTAGCCCGGTGATGGGTATTAAGGAGGGCACATATTGCATGGAGTACTGAGTGTTATGCACAGACAATGAATCATGGAACACTACAACAAAAACTAATGATGTACTGGGGGCACCTGGGCGGCTCAGTCATTAAGTGTCTGCCTTCGGCTCAGGTCATGATCCCAGGGTCCTGGGATCGAGCCCCGCACTGGGCTCCCTGCTCCGTGGGGAGCCTGCTTCTCCCTCTCCCTCTCCCCCTGCTTGTGTTCCCTCTCTCACTGTGTCTCTCTCTGTCAAATAAATATATAAAATCTTAAAAAACAAAAAAACAAAAAAACTAATGATGTACTGTATGATGACTAACAAAATAACATAAAATAACATAAAATAAATAGGGGTACAAAGGACTCCAAAGCCAACAAGAATAAACATTCACTGGCCAAAGAGTGTCATCAGTAATACTTTTCAATTGACTCAAATATATCAAATATGTTAAAAATACATGAGTTCCTGGGGCACCTGGGTGGCTCAGTCTGTTGAGTGACTGACTCTTGATTTCGGCTCAGGTCATCATCTCGGGGTCGTGGCATGGAGCCCCACATGAAGCTCTGCACTCAGAGGGGAGTCTGTTTGGGATTCTCTCCTCTCCCTCCGCCCCTCCTCCCATCCACATGTGTACACACACACACGCTCGCTCTCTAAAAAAATAAACCTTAAAAAAAAAAATACATGAGTTCCTAAGAATACTAAAAACCTCATATATTGGTCATGTTTGGAAGATGCTAGGAAAAGTCACTTTGAAAACTGGCAAATAAAGAATCAAGCACTGATCCTGCCCTTCCTATATACAATGTACCTCAGGTAACCATACAGTTGGTAAGGGCAAGTTTCCCTTTACAGAACTATTTCAACAACGCGTAAGAGTGGGACGCCTGGATGGCTCAGAAGGTTATACGTCTGCCTTCAGCTCAGGTCATGATCCCAGGGTTCTGGGATCGAGCCCCACATCGGGTTCCTTGCTCAGTGGGGAGTCTGCTTCTCCATCTCTCTGCCTGCTGCTCCCCCTGCTTGTGCTCTCTGTCAAATAAATGAATAAAATCTTTAAAAAAATCTTTAAAAAATAAAAAAAGAATGCATGACAGTAAGAGTACCATCATTTTGCAATCCCTAACAAATTAATGAATCCAGTCAATGAACAAAGCCTGCTAAAAATCACAAAAGTAGAGGCAACCAGACACTGCAAACCTCCTGATGAAAAGTATACACCACCAACTATAAACTGTCCTAAAGGAGGAAAAATCTTAATCTGATTGCGCTTCTAAATTTACTAACTTACAGAAAATACAAGCGACATAAGAATGCGTTAAACACCACCATGGCAAAATTCACACTGTGGGTAACTACAAGACAATCTGACTGGGCGCCTGGGTGGCTCAGTCGTTGAGCGTCTGCCTTCGGCTCAGGTCATGATCCCAGGGTCCTGGGATCAAGTCCCGCATTGGGCTCCCTGCTCAGCAGGAAGCCTGCTTCTCCCTCTCCCACTCCCCCCTGCTTGTGTTCCCTCTCTCGCTGTCTCTCTGTCAAATAAATAAATAAATAAGTAAAAATCTAAAAAAAAAGACAATCTGACTTAACAAAATAATTACAAGAAAAAAAAAGAGTGAGGAAAAATCACAGATTTTAAGAGATTTGGTTAAGGACCAATGCAACAAACGTTTATTGTATTTGGATCCTATTTCAAACCCAAGTGTGATCGAAAGAAAATTTTTTTTAACGATTTTATTTATTTGACAGAGAGAGCACAGGCAGGTGGAACAGCAGAGGGAGAGGGAGAAGCAGGCTCCCCGCCGAGCAAGGAGCCCGATGCGGGGCTCAATCCCAGGACCATGAGATCATGACCTGAGCTGAAGGCAGATACTTAACTGACTGAGCCACCCAGGCGCCCCGATAAAATTTTTTAGATGAGACAAAACAAGAAATGTGAGTGTTAACTGGACAGTACATGTTTAGAAAATTACTGTGCCTTTTTTTTTTTTTTTAAAGAGATGGTGAGTGCACACCCATGAAAGCTGGGGAGGGGCAAAGTGGGAGGGAAAGAGAGGGAAAGAGAATCCTAAGCAGGCTCCACACCCAGTGCAGAGCCCCAAGTGGGGTTCCAATTCACCCTAAGATCCTGACCTGAGCAGAATGTTTAACCGACTGAGGCATGCCATTATCATGCTTTTTAAATTAAGATGTGAAGGGGAGCACCCGGGTGGCTCAGTCGATTAAGCATTCAACTCTTGATTTCAGCTCAGGTCATGATCTCAGGGTTGTGAGATCAAGCCCTGCATCAGGGTCCATGCTCGGCATGGAATCTGCATGTCTCTCCCTCCCCCTTTGCCCTTCCTCCAGCTCGTACATGTGCTGGCTCTGTCTCAAATAAATAAATAAAATCTTAAAAAAAAAAAAACAACAATGTGTGGTACACAGCAGATGCTTAAAGAGTTGCTGCATAAGGGGGGTGGGAGGATGGGTTAGCCTGGTGATGGGTATTGAGGAGGGCAAGTTCTGCATGGAGCACTGGGTGTTATGCACAAACAATGAATCATGGAACACTATATCTAAAACTAATGATGTAATATATGGGGATTAACGTAACAATAAAAAATTTAAAAAAAAAAAAGAGTTGCTGCATAAAATTGTTAGGACACACTCTGACCAACACAACTTTCAGAATTTACCAAATAAAGGAAAAAAGGGGTAAGTCTTCACTGCTGAGGTGTTACTGGATTTGTTTCTTCAAAGAGAGAATTCCAGGATTTAGAAGGACTTAAAAGGCCCTGAAATTCAGATTGAGGTTAGATTTTGTTCCCTACTAAAAGGACCCCTGAAGGTATTAGAACAATGAATCAAAGCAGCATTAATTGCAATAAACCCTATAAGCATACAAAGCTGGTATTACGATGTACTGTATACAATGAAATACTACATGAAAAGAAAAAAAATCAAATAGGAACTGAGTTAATTCCAAGAATTGAGCTTTTCCATTAGCAAGGAAAAAAGAGTGGCCCAAGCTTGAATTTCAAAGAATCTATCCTACAAATAAGCTAACACATACATATATAAAAAAACAATGTTATAACAGCACTGTCAATAGCAAAAACAAAAAAGTATATAACCTAAGTGTCCATCAATAGTGAAACAAATTATGATTCATCCGTATAATGGTTTCCTATATAGCCTTAAAAGAAGGAACTTTTTTATGTATAGAGTAAGGAATAATTTTTTTTTTTTAAGTTAGGCTCCACGTCCAGTTGGGCTCAAACTCACGACCCTGAGATCAAGAATCGGATGCTCTACTGACTGAGCCAGTCAGGCACCCCAAGAATAATTTCTCAGACAGACTGGTACGTTAAAAAAGAAACAGGGGGGCACCTGGTTGGCTTAGTCGTTAAGCAGCTGCCTTCGGCTCAGGTCATGATCTCAGGGTCCTGGGATCGAGCCCCACATCAGGCTCCCTGCTCAACTGGGAGTCTGCTTCTCTCTCTCCCTCTGCCACTCCCCCGGCTTGTGCTCTCCTGCTCATTCTCTCACTCTCTCTCCCAAATAAATAAATAAAATCTTAAAAGAAAGAAAGAAAGAAAAGAAAAGAAACAGGGACACCTGGGTGGCTCAGTTGGTTAAGCGTCTGCCTTTGGCTCAGGTCATGATCCCAGGGTCCTGGGATCAAGTCCCGCACTGGGCTCCTTGCTCAGTGGGAAACCTGCTTCTCCCTCTGCTTGTGCTCTAACAAATAAATAAAATCTTTAAAAATAAATAAATAAATAAAATTAAAAAGAAACAATCAAGATACAGAAAACGATCATATGCCAACATATGAAAAAAGAATGGAAAGTATTTTACTATGTTTTCTTTTTAACTTTTTAAAAATAGTTTTATTTAACATGATTCAGCTTTGTCAGAATAATATTTTAAGGGCGCTTGGGTGACTCAGTCGTTAAGCGTCTGCCTTCAGCTCAGGTCATGATCTCAGGGTCCTGGGATCGAGCCCAGCATCGGGCTCCCTGCTCCGCGGGAGGCCTGCTTCTCCCTCTCCCACTCCCCCGGCTTGTATTCCCTCTCTTGCTCTCTGTCAAATAAATAAAATCTTTAAAAAAAAAAAAAGATATTTTAGTATTTTTTATGTGCAAGTATCTTTGGAAGAACAGTTAAGAAATAGCAAACATCAGTTGCCTGTGGGCAGAGAAAAACTGGGTAGCTGGGGTAATCAGGTCAATATATTATGTTTTAAAAATAAAATTAGGGCGCCCGGGGCACCTGTTGGCTCAGTCGGTTAAGCATCTGCTTGGGTCATGATCCCAGAATCCTGGGATCGAGCCCTGCATTGGGCTCCCTGCTCAGCGGGGAGTCTGCTTCTCCCTCTGCCCCTCACCCCGCTAGTGCTCTCTCTCATATAAATAAAATCTTTAAAATAAAAAATTAGGGTGCCTGGGTGGCTCAAATGGTTAAGTGTCTGCCTTCAGCTCAGGTCATGATCTCCGGGTTCTGGGATCGAGCCCCCACATCGGGTTCCCAGCTCAGAAGAGAGTCTGCTTCTCCTTCCCCCTTCCTCTCGCCCCCCAACTCGTGCTCTCTACCCCTTGCTCTCTCAAATAAATAAAATAAAAATTAAACTACAACCTCTACACACAAACACCCCAAAAACAAGGAAAAGAGAAAAAAGCTCCCAATTAATTCCTAGATTTAGCTCAAATAATTAGGCACCTATTTCATTTACAAGCTTGTACTTATGTACTACCTACGTTATATAACAACTGTAATTTATAATGTAGAGAAAGGAGAATTTGCATTTTTTTTAAAAAAATGATGACAGGAACTGTACTAGGTGCTCTTCTTAACTTCATTTAATCCTAACAAGGATGTCAGACAAATTTTATATTTATCCTTATTTTGCAGATGAGGAAAATAAGGTTCAGAGAAGTTACCTATTGTCACACAACTAGTAAGCTTTAATTTAACAATATATACAATTTTAAGTATGATACTCCATTTATTAATGAGAAAGGGGTACCATCACTACAACTAAGGTATACTATTTAACTTTCATAAAGATTGAATGAAATACTTTACAAGTCAAACCTATACTTGAGAACAATAATTCTTAAAAATTGGGGGGTCAGGACATGTGGGTGGCTCAGTCAGTTAAACGTCCGTCTTCAGCTCAGATCATGATCTCAGGGTCCTGGGATCGAGTCCCTCATTGGGCTCCCTGCTCAGCAGGAAGTCTGCTTCTCCCTCTCCCGCTGCCCTTCCTCCTGCTCATGAGCAGGCTCATGCTCTCTCTCAAATGAATAAATAAAATCTTTAAAAATAAATAAATAAAAATTGCAGGGTCAGCAAAAAATTGGGGGGCAAAGGATTTGAACTGACAGTTCTCCAAAGATACACAAATAAGCACATGAAAAGATGTTCATCATTAGCTGGGGCGCCTGGGTGGCTCAGTTGGTTAAGCGACTGCCTTCGGCTCAGGTCATGATCCTGGAGTCCCTGGATCGAGTCCCACATCAGGCTCCCTGCTCGGCAGGGAGTCTGCTTCTCCCTCTGACCCTCCCCACTCTCATGCGCTCTCTCTCATTCTCTCTCTCTCAAATAAATAAATAAAATCTTTAAAAAAAAAAAAAAAGAAAAAGAAAAAGAAAAGATGTTCATCATTAGCTACATTATCGAAAAAATGAGCTACCTGTTCACACCAACTAGAATGGGTATAAACAAAAAACATAAAATAACCAATGTTAGTGAGGTTGAGGAAAAATCGGAACCCTCATACACTACTTGTGGAAATGAAAAGTGATCCAGTGGATCTGGATAACATCTGGCAGCTCTCCAGAAAGTTAGAGTTACCATATAACCCAGCAATTCCATTCTTTGGTATATACCCAAAAAACTGAAAACAAATATCCATCCAAAAACTTATAAATGTTGAAAGCTACACTACTCACAACAGCCACAAAATGGAAACACATTAAATATCCAACTGACAGATAAACTAGAATATCCAAAGAACTGACTACTGTTCATTATAACAAATAATATTCATAGAGTAGTAGTATTACTCATAAAAAGAAATGAAGTACTGACACAGATTCCAACATGGATGAATCTTTTTCTTAAGCGGGGGGGGGGGGGGGGTGAGGGGGTGATGGAGAGAATCTTAAGCAAGCTCCATACCCAGCACAGAGCCCAACGAGTGGCTCAATCTCACGACCCTCAGATCATGACCTGAGCCAAAATCAAGAGTCGGACACTTAACTGACTGAGCCACCTCGGTGCCCCAAAAGGACAGATGAATCTTGAAAGCACTGTGCTAAGTGAAAGAAGGCAGACACAAAAGGCCACATCTGGTATGACTGCATTTATATGAAATGTCCAGAAAGGCAAATCCATAAAAGCGGAAAGATCAGTGGTTGCCAGGAGCTGGAGGGAGGAGGAAATGGGAGAGCAACTGCTAATGGATTCAAGTATTTCTTTCTGAGGTGATGAAAACATTCTGGAGTTAGATGGTGATGATTAAGTAACTCTGTGAATCTACTAGAAACTACTGAATTACACATTTTATAAGGTGAGTTTTACAGTTTGTGAAGTATATCTCAATTTTAAAATGTAAATGAGAAAAAAATGAGACTAAACCAAATCAAGTATTTCATAACTTTTATAGAAAAATTTAAATCTGGGGCGCCTGGGTGGCTCAGATGGTTAAGCGTCTGCCTTCGGCTTGGGTCATGATCCCAGGGTCCTGGGATCGAGCCCCACATCGGGCTCCTGGCTCAGTGGGGAGCCTGCTTCTCCCTCTCCCTCTGCCTCTCCACCTGCTCATGCTCTCTGTCTCTGTATCTCTGTGTCTCAAGTGACTGAATAAAATCTTTAAAAAAAAAAATTTTTTTTTAATCTGTGACTCCTTAAAAAAAGACTGGGATAAAATTATTAATTAAAGCTGAGGAGAACATTCTTCCTACTACATACTCATTCCTTTAATGGTACTTGCTTTCTAAGTTTACTCACATGCTGTATTTCCTGCTGGCTGGCTCGGTAGTTTTTCTTGGTTAAATTGTCCACCAGGTAGCTGATTTGAGACAAGGCCAGCGAGAGCGAGTCAAGATTCATTGCTGGTTGGGGCGGAAGCAGGCGGCCGAGCCCGGCGCAAAATCACCATTATTCCCCTTTAGTCACCTCAGAGGCAGGTTAATGCTTTCTTTGTAATTAGCCTATATCTGATGTCTGTACAGCGTCTTCAGTTCTTCTTTACCAGGGGTATTACTCTGTTCTGAAACATGGCACCTGTTTTAAAAAAAAGATAAAAATCAGACTTTTAAATTAGTTTTTTGTTAGGGGAAAAAGAGTTAAACAATCATCTCTCCATCTTAGTACCTGAAATACCACTAAGGACTTAGGAAAAAAAAAATTAGTATGTCTCAACCACTAATTACAGAGGATGCCATATCTGAAAATTAGGTAGGGCCAGTATAAAAAGAAAATACCCCCCCCCCCCGGCTTAAAAAGTTGTAGTTTAGCAAGACAACCTATAATATTTGGATGTCTATTTTTACCTACTTCAAAATGATTATTTATACTATACCCTTTAGAAACAGCAGGACAGTACTTAAAATTAGGGTTGGTGGAAAGAAACACTCATCTGATATTTTCTGTTCCTCTTCCCACAGTATCTACAACCTATTTACAAGATCCCATTTATTAACTTTTACTCCTTATGTATTGCTTCAGAATCAGATAGTTTGGTCCTACAGCTGTACCTTAGAGTATATATGTTTTAGGTATTTGAATCGCTGTCCTCAAAAAATTAAAAATAAGGGTGCCTGACTGGCTCAATTGGTAGAGCATGTGACTCTGATCTCAGGGTTGTGACTTCAAGCCCCAACCTAGGCATGGAGCCTACTTAAAAAACTAATTAATTAAAAATAAAACTACCATACAACCCATCAATCCCACTTCTGGGTATATATCCAAAAGTAATGAAAACAGGTTACTAAAGAGATATATGCACTCCCGTGTTTAATGCAGCATTATTCACAACAAACAAAATATGAAAACAACCAGGATGCCTGGAGGGCTCCGTTGGTGGAACGTGTGACTCCTGATCTCACGGTTTGAGTTCAAGCCCCACACTGGGTATAGAAATTACTTAAAAATAGAGGCTCCCGGGTGGCTCAGTTGGTTAAGCAACTGCCTTCGGCTCAGGTCATGATCCTGGAGTCCTGGGATGGAGTCCCACATCAGGCTCCTGGCTCAGCAGGGAGCCTGCTTCTCCCTCTGACCCTCTCCCCTCTCACGGTTTCTCACTTGTCTCTCTCAAATAAATAACACCTTTAAAAAAGAAAAAGAAATTACTTAAAAATAAAATTTTTAGGGGCCCCTGGGTGGTTCAGTCGGTTGAGCAGCTGCCTTCGGCTCAGATCATGATTCCAGGGTCCTGGGATCCAGCCCCACATTGGGCTCCCTGCTCCGTGGGGAGCCTACTTCTCCCTCTCCCTCTGCTTGTGCTCTCTCACGCTCACGCTTGCTCTTTCTCTCTCATATAAATAAATCTTTTTAAAAAAAATAAAATTAGGGGTGCCTGGGTGGCTCAGTCGTTAAGTGTCTGCCTTCGGCTCAGGTCATGATCCCAGGGTCCTGGGATCTCCCTGCTCGGCGGAAAGCCTGCTTCTCCCTCTCCCACTCCCCCTGCTTGTGTTCCCTCTCTCGCTGTCTCTCTCTGTCAAATAAATAAATAAAATCTTTAAAAAAATAAAAAAATTAAATTAAATAAAATTTAAAAATAAACTCTAAAAAAAAAGTGGGGGGGAGACAACCTAAGTGTCTGTCAATAGATGAATGGAGGGTGCCTGGGTGGCTCAGTCGTTAAGCGGCTGCCTTCAGCTCAGGTCATGATCCCAGGGTCTTGGGATCAAGTCCCACATCTGGCTCCCTCCTCCACAGGAAGCCTGCTTCTCCCTTTCCCACTCCCCCTGCTTGTGTTCCCTCTCTCTCTCTCTCTCTGTTGAAAAATAAGTAAAATCTTTAAAAAAAGGGGGCGCCTGGGTGGCTCAGTTGTTGGGCATCTGTCTTTGGCTCGGGTCATGATCCCGGGGTCCTGGGATCGAGCCCCACATCGGGCTCCCTGATCCGCGGGGTGTATGCTTCTCCCTCTCCCACTCCCCCTGCTTGTGTTTCCGCTCTCGCTATCTCTCTCTCTCTGTCAAATAAATAAAATAAAAAATAAAATCTTAAAAAAAAAAAAAAACAGATGAATGGAAAAAGATGTGGTGTGTGTGTGTATATATATATATATACACACATATATATACACACACACACACGTTGGAATATTTTTCAGCCATGGGGGAAAAAAATAAATACTGCCATCTGTGACAACATGGATGGCCTTGAGAACATTACGCTGAGATAAATCAGACAAAATAAGACAAATACTATATAATATCCATTATACGTGGGATCGTAAAAAACAATTCAGAAACAGAGAACAGATTGTGGTTGGGGGGGAGGAGGGTGGTGGTGGTGGTAGTGGTAAAATGATGAAGGTGGTCAACAGGCAACTTCCAGTTATAATCATTAAGTCTTAAAGATGTAATGTAGGACATGGCGATTATAGAGTAAATCTTAAAAGTTCTCATCACAAGGAAAAAAGAATTTTTTCTGTAACTATGGGTGGTGGTAGATTTGTTGTTATTTTTAAGTAGGTACCAAGCCCAGGGTGAAGCCGAGGGTGGAGCCCAGCGTAGAACCCAACATAGGGCCTGAATCCAAGAACCTTAGATCCAAAACCTGAGGTAAGATCAAGAGCCGGACACTTAAACGACTGTGCGACCCAGGTGCCCCTGGATGGTGGTAGATGTTAACTACTTACTAGAGTGATCATTTCACAATATACACAAATATTGAATTATTTATGTTGCACACCTGAAAATATTATAATGTTCTACGTCGACTGTATCTCATTAACAAAATAAATAATTTAAAAACCAAACTGAAAAAAACAGAGTGAAATGGTAGTTACCAGGGGGTGGAGAATTGAGTGTGTAAGGGTAAAAACTTGCAACTTGTAGATAAATAAGTCCTGGAGATCTAATACACAATACAGTGATTATACACAACAAAAACGGTATTATAAACATTAAACTTGCTAAGAAACTAGATCTTCATTGTTCCCACCATAGAATAATCACATTAAATGATAGAGGTGTTAGCTAATGATACAATGGCAAATCATATTGCAATATAAATGTAACAAATCAATATGTGGGACACCTTAAACTTACAATGTTATATGTCATTTATATCTCAATTTAAAAAAAAAAAATGCCCTATGGGCACCTGGGTGGCTCAGTCGTTAAGCATCTGCCTTCGGCTCAGGTCATGATCCCAGGGTCCTGGGATCGAGCCCCACATCTGGCTCCCTGCCCGGCGGGAAGCCTGCTTCTCCCTCTCACACTCCCCCTGCTTGTGTTCCCTCTCTCGCTGTCCCTGTCAAATAAATAAATAAAATCTTAAAAAAAAAAAAAATGCCCTAGATAGAAACAATGATACCCCAATAGTAGTATACCCATTTAACTCCTGAATCCTGGTTTCTAAAATACTAAAAAGAACAAAGTTTCCTGGAGAAATGACTAATTCCAAGAGTGTGGATAAGGAAAATAGATGAGTTTGTATCATCCTGTGACAAAAGGAAACACTCAAAAATCTGAGGGGGTACGTCAAAAAGACACAAGAGCCAATAAAGGCAGTCTTACTTAATTCTGGGTCAATCTAGGGGCGCCTGGGTGGCTCAGTTGTTAAGCATCTGCCTTCAGCTCAGGTCATGATCCCAGGTCCTGGGATCGAGCTCCGCGGGAAGCCTGCTTTTCCCTCTCACACTCCCCCCTGCTGTGTTCCCTCTCTCGCTCTCTCTGTCAAATAAAAAAATAAAATCTTAAAAAAATTCTGGGTCAATCTGAGCATCAAAGAGAGACTTATTATAAGCAATGATTGTATAATTTACCCCAAATGCAACATCATTTAGAAATGCCTGAAGAGGGAGCA
Organism: Halichoerus grypus; assembly: GCF_964656455.1. Lineage (NCBI taxonomy): Eukaryota > Metazoa > Chordata > Mammalia > Carnivora > Phocidae > Halichoerus > Halichoerus grypus. The sequence goes on along the minus strand of NC_135726.1, from coordinate 25,553,092 downwards.
AAATGCAAAACGCCAAATTATGTGCTTACTGCCAATCAATATACTCTAAATTCTTAATTTATCACAAACATATTTTGGGGGGCACCTGGGTGGCTCAGTTGGTTAAAGAGTCTGATTACTGATTTCAGCTCAGGTCATAATCTCATGAGTGTGGGATCAAGCCCCAAGCCAGGCTCTGCGCTCAGTGCGGAGTCTACTTGAGATTCTCCTCTCCTCTCCCTCTGCCCTGCCAGCCACTCGCCTGCATGCACCTGTGCATGCACACGCACCCGCATGCTCTCTCTCTCTCCCTCTCTCAAATAAATAAATCTTTAAAATAAAAAAAAGCTGATTCAGGCAAGAATCACCAATACCTAAAAACCCTCAGGTGAAAGGTTGCTGGCACAGGTGCACACTACCACCCAACAAATTACCTACTAATTGCAAAAGGAAAAAATGTCCCTTTACAATACAGCTATGGCAGTCACTACCTTAACCAAATGAGTAATCAAATTTATTACTAATGGTAAAACTGCCCAACATATGTGCCTACTAATGTGTTGCAATATGAAGTTATCACCTTGATGTATTCTTGCCAAAAATGATTAACATAAACCTAACCATACCTCTGTATCTATCAATTCCCAGGAAATAAAGAAATTAAAGGGACAAGTTTAAACTACACATGAGGGTGCCTGGGTGGCTCAGTTGGTTAAGCGACTGCCTTCGGCTCAGGTCATGATCCTGGAGTCCCGGGATCAAATCCCACATCAGGCTCCCTGCTCAGCAGGGAGTCTGCTTCTCCCTCTGACCCGCCTCCCTCTCATGTTGTCTCTCATTCTCTCTCTCGCAAATAAATAAAATCTTAAAAAAAAAAAAATTTAAACTACACATGAATCCCAGGGTCCTGGGATCGAGCCCCGCATCAGGCTCCCTGCTCCGCGGGAAGCCTGCTTCTCCCTCTTCCACTCCCTCTGCTTGTGTTCCCTCTCTCGCGGTCTCTCTGTTGAAAAATAAATAAAGATCTTTAAAAATAAACAAACAAACAAACTACACATGAGATCCTATCAGATAAATCCAAGTAGTAATTCATTCTACCAGGCCACTGACCTGCATTTGTCAAAATGTCAGCAGGGAGAGAAAAAATGGGGTCTGTTCTGATTATGAAACTAAAATAAAAAAACATAATGTGAACCTTAATCAGACCTTGACTCAAAGTTATAAAAATAGGGTGGCACAGTCGGTTGAGTGTCAGCCTCTTGGTTTTGGCTTAGGTCGTGATCTCTGCGCTCAGTGCAGTCTGTTTGGGACTTTTTCTCCCTCTGTCCCTCCCACCCTCAAATAAATAAATAAATCTTTAAAAAAAAGTTATAAAAGATATTCTTGAGGCAACTGGAGTTTTTGTAAGACTAATATTCTTAGCTGTAGTGTGCCTCTGCAAGAATGTCTTTTAAAAAAAAGAAGGATGTCTTAATGTGCAGGAGATAGATGCAAGGGTCTGGCATCAAACCAGTAAAAATATATGAACAGGAATGGGGAAAATGGGTGAAGGGGAGCAGGAGGTACAGAGTTCCAGTTATGGAATGAGTAAGTCACAGTAATTAAAGGTACAGCATATAGAATACAGTCAATAGTATGGTAATAATGTATGGTGACAGATGGTAGCAACACTTAGGTGAGCATAACATGGAATTGTCAAATCACTATGTTGTACACCTCAAACTAATGTAACATTGTCAACTATACTTCAATACAAATATATGAATAATAGAAAAAATAATTATGGTAAGATGTTAATTGTTGAATCTAGGAAACAGTTATGTGGCTGTTCACTGTACTATTTTCATTTTTCTATACATGTGAAATTTTTCTTAATAAAACTGGGGATGGGGGACATGTATTACTCTTATAACTTAAAGCAGGGATTACAAGCATGTGATATGATTTCCAAAAAACTGACTCTGACTTCCACGGCGGCGAGCAGAGCGATCCCGCAGTCCCCGGCGCTCACGCGCTCCCGGCCAGCAAGGGTCGCAGTGCACGTGCGCCTGGGCGGGACGGGGGCGCCATAGCGACCCGGCCTTTCCTTTAGTCTTTCCCTCTCACCCCCGTGGAGGCTTTCTGGAAGGCGCTTGTGCGGGGGACTCGGCGCTGAAGTGGCCGAGCTGCCGGGAGGGGCCTGAGTGGGCGCTTCTAGGACCCAAGATTGTCTAAAGCCACAGGGAAAAGTGGAAAATTCACCGTCGCCATTGCCAGAAAGAGCAATTTATAGCTTTGTTCTTTTCTTAAGCTCCCAATTTGGCTTCATCCTGTATCTTGTGTGGGCATTTATTCCTGAATCTTGGCTAAACTCCTTAGGATTAACCTACTGGCCTCAAAAATACTGGGCAGTTGCATGCCCTTCTACTTCCTCATTACTATAGTAATTGGTTACGTACTCTTATTTGGAATAAATATAATGAGTATCTATCCACTCAGCTCCATTCATACAATCACAGATAACTATGCTAAAAATCAACAGCAGAAGAAATAATAAGAGGCCATCCCAGCATTAAGAGATATTCCTATTAGTGAAGTAAACCAAATGTTCTTCCTGGCAACTAAATAACTTTATGCCAAAAACTAAATTGTATGTAGACTAACACAAGCATTTACTATAATTTTTTATGTAATAATTTTGACCATAATTATTTTGACTCTCTCGTACCCAATACTGAAATGTAAACAAAGTTGATTCTTTTAGATTAAGTTCTATTAATATTATAAAAGTTCTTGAATATTAGTTATTAATGAACAGAATAAATAAAACACTGCATTACCATTAAAAAAAACTGACTGGGAGGAGGGGCGGGCAGAGGAAGAGGGAGAGAAAGAATCTCAAGCAGACTCCCTGCACCAGACTCAGGGCTTGACACCACAACCATGAGATCATGACCTGAGCTGAAATCAGATGTCGGACGCTCAACCGACTCAACCACTCAGGTGCCCCCCAAAAGCCGAGTTTATACTCAATAGCATTTTAATTTTTAGGACTATAGTTTTTACAAAATGAAAGTTTTAAGTACTAGCAATTTTTTTAAAAACCAAAATTTAAACCCATAGGACCAGCAACCACACATAACACAAGGCTAGATTAACAAGTGACTGAACCTCTATGCTCCCCCCCTTCCCCGATTTGTAAAAATTAGGCCTCATCTAAATCAGAGCTTTCCCAAAAGGGTAGATCTTTAACGGGTAGGAGGTAGAGCAGAGAGAGAAGAATTTTCTAAGCCCTCAAGACGGTCTCTTGATTGCTCGAGAGCAGCTTAAACCAGTCTACCCTCTGATAACATCAGATGAACAATAGGAAGTATCCAGGACAAGCACAGTGGATGAGATGTTCTGTCATCTAACATCTGCTTTAAGAGTTTGCTGAAAAGTGAGCAGCTGTCAATCTCCAATGGAACTGCTGGAGAAGTTTACACATGCCAAGGAGTATAGCCAGGCTGACCAAGATGTGACTAACTGGTCCAGAGTGATGATATGGAAGGGCTGAGTGGTAGGTTCTTGAGAGAAGGAACTAAAACTCTTAAATCTCGTTTTCTCTGTTTTGGTGACATGTGAGATAGCTGTAATGCCTTACAATGTGCAATGTATACAAATTCTCGTATTAGACATTTATCATTACTTTTACATAATTATTTTTACTGTTGGGCTCAAATACATTCACAAATTTTTAAGTCGATTATCAGATTTTGTCCAAAAAAAAAAAAAAGAGCCATCACCTTTAAATATTTCAACTTTGGGCCGCCTGGGTAGCAGAGTCGGTTGAGCGTCCGACTCTTGGTTTTGGCTCAGGTCAGATCTCATGGGTCCTGGGATTGAGCCCTGTGTTGTCTTCACACTCAGCGGGGAGTCTACTTGAAGATTTTCTCCCTCCACCCCTCCCGCCGCTAGCGCAAGCAGGAGCTCTCTCAAATAAATAAAACCCTAAAACAAACAAACAAACAAAAAAAACAAAAAAAACCCTCTCCCTCTGCTCCTTCCCAGGCTTGTATACTCTCTTGCTCTCTCTCAAATAAGTAAATCTTAAATATTTCAATTTTAATGTCTTTGAATGGATCTAAAAGTCTTAAATATATCACCTTTATTTATGCAAATGAAATCTTTGATGATGACTGTCAATAATTTGGAGATCATTAAAATGTAGGCTTTTCAAAGCATAAAACCAACATAAACCTGATTGCGGAAACAAGCTCAAATTCATTAAACTATGAAAGTGTTTTTAATTACAAAATTTACTATTACACTCCCTTATTTTATCAGGATTGTATAAAATGCCCCAAATGGTCTCCTTCCATTTCACTCCAGGTTACTTTATAAATACCTTCATTTGCTAAAGATGGCACTCGATTAATTCAAACACTTGAGCCGAACTCAATGCCATGTGAATACCTTAGGTGCTATAGAAAACAAAAAGTAAACACTATATCTCAAGGGGCTTAATAGACTAAATACAGATTTTACAGTAGTGCTATAAGGCAACTGTGTGTAAGAATTGGGAGATGGGGGTGCGCCTGGGTGGTTCAGTCGTTAAGCGTCTGCCTTCGGCTCAGGTCATGATCCCAGGGTCCTGGGATCGAGCCCCGCATCGGGCTCCCTGCTCCGCGGGAAGCCTGCTTCTCCCTTTCCCACTCCCCCTGTTTGTGTTCCCTCTCTCGCTGTGTGTGTCTCTGTCAAATAAATAAATAAAATCTTAAAAAAAAAAAAAAATTGGGAGATGGGTGGGAGCCTGGCTGGCTCAGTCAGAAGAGCATGTGATTTTTATCTCAGGGTTCTGAGTTCGAGCCCCATGCTGGGTGTAGGGATTACTTCAATTTAAAAGAAAAAAAGAACTGGGAGATGGGAGAGACCTATTTAAAATGCTGACTCCTAAGCACCACCCTACACCAACAGAATCAAAATCCTTGAGGGAAGAATACAGGACACTGTATTTTAAGCATACTCTGCAGACTATTCTTATGCATTTTAAAGGTTCATAACCACTAAACTTACTAATAGCTCTGGGAAATGTTTTTTAAAAAGTATACCAAACCGGGACACCTAGGTGGCTCAGTCGGTTGAGTGCCTGACTTAGGCTCAGGTCATGATCTCAGGGTCTTGGGATTGAGCCCCACATCAGGCTCCATGCTCTGTGTGGGGAGTCTGCTTCTCCCTTTGCTCCTTTCCCCTCTCCCCCCAACTCCTGATCTTTCTTATTTATATAAATAAAAAATATATATATTTTTAAAGTATATCAAACCTTAATGCAATCTCTACTAAGAAGACAAGGAAAGCCCTTCACATCTGTTCCTTTTTCTCCCCTTAACTTCCAGTTGGGCCAAAAATAGCTCTGTAAAGGCAATTTGGTCTTCCTTTGCACTGAAGCCAGCAACCTCTGTATTATCACCTAACTTGTTCTAGATTTAAATATCAACAGGTACTTTAAGAAGCCAAATAGGCCAGACCCAAGGCTCTCAGTTTATTAAAATTCCAGCTTCCAGGATTAAAAATATATGGGGAACGCATGGGTGGCTCAGTCAATTAAGCGTCTTTTTTTTTTTTTTTTAAGATTTTATTTATTTATTTGACAGAGAGCGACACAGCGAGAGAGGGAACACAAGCAGGGGGAGTGGGGGAGAGACAAGCAGGCTTCCCGCTGAGCAGGGAGCCCGATGCGGGGCTCGATCCCAGGACCCTGGGATCATGACCCAAGCTGAAGGCAGACGCTTAACGACTGAGCCACCCAGGCTCCCCGCATCTGACTCTTGATTTCAGCTCAGGTCATGTTCCCAGGGTTGTGAGATCGTCTGGCTCGTGCTGGGTGAGGAGCCTGCTTAAGATTCTCCCTCTCCCTTTGCCCCCACTCCTGCTTGCTTGCGTGCTCTCTAAAAATAAACAAACATACAGATATACATATATACAGATACAGATATGGAGGGGCGCGTGGCTGGCTCAGTTGGTGGAGTGTGCAACTCCTGATCTTGGGGTTCTAAGTTCAAGCCCCATGGTGGGTGTAGAGATCACTTAAAAATAAAATTTTTTTAGGGCGCCTGGGTGGCTCAGTTGGTTAAGCGACTGCCTTCGGCTCAGGTCATGATCCTGGAGTCCCGGGATCGAGTCCCGCATCGGGCTACCTGCTCAGCAGGGAGTCTGCTTCTCCCTCTCCCGCTCCCCCTTCTTGTGCTCTTTCTCTCTCTCACTCTCTCTCTCAAATAAATAAATAAAATCTTTAAAAAAGAAAAAAAAAATTTTTTTTTTAAATTGGTGAATACTTAAGTCTACTAATACTACGATTTGACCTTGAAAATTCTCTTCCCAACTCTGAAAAGTAGCATTCCAATTTAGAAGAAGTCGAGCTGAGCGATCTCTTTTCTCATTTTCTCCAATTATGGAAATGCTCTACATCTGTACTGTCCAATGTGGAAGCTACTAACTACATGTGGCTACTTAAAATGTGCTAAGAGTGGGACGCCTGGGTGGCTCAGTCGGTTAAGCGTCTGCCTTCGGCTCAGGTCGTGATCCCAGGGTTCTGGGATCAAGTCCCGCATCGGGCTCCCTGCTCCGTGGGGAGCCTGCTTCTCCCTCTGCCTCTGTCTCTCATGAATAAATAAATAAAATCTTTAAAAAATAATAAAATAAAATAAAATGTGGTAAGAGTGACTAAGGAACTCAGCTTTTTAAAAAATTTTATCTAAAAAATAAATAAATAAAAATAAAATAAAAATTTTATCTAATTTTAAGTAATCTTAGTATAAATTTAAACAGCCACATGCGGGTAGAGGCTACCATACTGGACGAAGTTGTAAACTCCTAATGACCCATATAAATCAAGAAAGGTATCTTATTCTAGCATCCACAAACAACCAATACCAATTTTCGCAGATGCCCCACTTTTCCCCTTGGTTTCCTTAAAAGAGAGAGCTCATGGGCCGCGTGGGTGCCTCAGTAGGTTAAGCGTCTGTCTTCTGCTCGGGTCATGATCCCAGGGTCCTGGGATGGAGTCCCACGTCGGGCTCCCTGCTCAGGGGGGAGCCTGCTTCTCCCTCTCCCTCTCCCCTCCACCTCCCCTCCCCCTGCTCCTGCTCTCTCTCTCAAATAAATAATTAAAAAAAGAGAGAGAGCGCGCTATTTCCTATGGAACTTTATGACCAACTAATCACCAACTCAAAACAAAATACTCATCCCGATATTTAATATTTCTTCAAGACACAGAGATTCTAGATTTATAGTATACTTCCAACCCACTCATCCAAAATGTTGGTTCACTTATTAAAATCTTAATTATAATTATTGTGTACAAAATAGAGTAACTTATTCAAGTATAATCACAACAAACACTTAAAAACAGAATTGTTCTAAGCATTTTACATATGTTAATTTAAACCTGGCAACCCTTTGTGAAAAAGGTATTATCCCAACTTTATAGATGAAGAGGGCTGCCTGGCAGGCTCAGCTGGTAGAGCATGTGACTCTTGCTCTCTGGGTTTTGAGTTTAAGCCCCACTTTGGGCCTAGACCTTACTTAAAAAACAAACATACACACACACACACATATAAATATATGAAAAACAGTCTGTGTTGTCATTACTAATAGAATTTTAAAGACAGTAATTTTTTTTAGAGGGGAGACAGAGAGGGGAGGGGCAGAGGGAGGGAGAGACTCTTAAGCAGCCTCCACACCCAGCATGAGCCCAGACTCCATCTCAAAACCCTGAAATCATGACCTGAGCCAAAATCAAGAGTCAGTCACTAAATGACTGAGCCACCCAGGCGCCCTAAAGACAATATTTAAGAGAACATTAAGAACTGGATAGTAGATGTAAGATGATTAAAAAAAGAACAAAAACCCTAGCATTGCACCTTCAAAAATCATTGTCTAAATAACTGTTTTAATACCAATTCCTAAAACAAACCAACCAACCCTGATATCTCCAACCTTACATAAAGGATGAGTAATAAGAGTTTTAGAACCCTAAAGCCCCAATTCTGCACTGAATATTCAGGAGTCATCTTTAATTCATTCCCTTTTCATCCAGGAAACAACTATTTAAAATCATATCATGTGAAAATGTCCTAAATATCCATCAAAAGGGCAATGGATAAGTAAATCATAAAAAGGAATATTATGTAATAACTTCAAAAGGGAGTTAGAAAGATTAGAAATTATCTATCGGGAGGAAAGCAAATTACAGAATAGCACTCTGTATATATATGTCCTTATATGCAGATTATCTAGAATGATACAAAAATAACTATCTAGGAAGGGAATTGAACTGTTTTCCCCTACTGAAATAGAAAAGTAATTTAAGTAAAGTATCAGGTCAACAAAGTTTTGCATATTCCAAAATTCTCTATACAAACTCCCTTTCCATGGAGACCATTCACCTCACTCACTAAGCAGAAACAGTTAACAGAAGGTCTGAGACTGCTATCCTTAAACATGCCAGGTTGGCCTTTGGCTGGTGTCAGAACCTGATTTAGGAAAAACTAATCCCCACTCCCGAAACTAATTAAGAGTGGCTCACTGTGCCTAAACCGTACCCAAAAAGGTGGTTTATGCTGAACACCTGTCTTCCTCCGGGAACCTCGAATTTTAGTATGTGGTAGGCAGAAGATGTCCACATGACAAGTCCCAGTAACAATCCTAGGCACTGATTCTCTAACAAGCTTCCCTGCTGGGCAACATTTCACACACGTGTTGTCACAATTCCTTGCTGAAGGAATTAAGTAAGCCCGGTATGACTCCACTGGGAGAGGGTCAGCTTGAGAGCATGAGTCTAGCTTCCTCAGACTTCACCTCATATGCCTTTTCCCTTTTATTTTGCTCTGTATCCTCTTGCTGTAATAAATCACAGCCCCAAGTACAACCTACACACACTAACCCTGCCAGTG